>NC_053024.1:100423287-100679399 GCF_003073215.2 Triticum urartu
ACTTCTTGGAAATTGATGTCAAAGGGGGAGAGAGAGATCACATCAAAGCTTAATCATATCTCTAGGGGGAGAGATCTCTAGGGGGGGGGGAATACTCCAGGAAAGAGTAATCTTCAAGGATCCCAGATGCTTGATGTTCAAGAGGAGAGATGCCACATGTCTTCTTGAGGGAAAGACATGTTCATATGTGCTTATTTGCATTAGCTCTGTTCATTTGTTTCTTTGAGCTCTGTTTTTCTGTTCCCTATCTTCTCCCAGTATCTCATGCTAGATTCAGGGGGAGCAAGACATCCAAGGGAAAGAAATTTATTAAATTCATTGCATATCTTTCTCTTTGGGGACATGTCAATATCTATCATGGTACTCTGTACTCACTCTACATGTCATCCCAGTCTTGGTACTCTTGTGGTTTCTTTTGTTTGCTCTAGCTAGTGGGTGCATCTGTGTTATCTAAGCTTGTTTATGCAGGCTCATCCCATCCTAGCCAACTCAAGACCACAAGGTAAGTATATGCATCATAGTCATGTGTATGAGAAATTCTTGCTGATGTACATACTGTTTGCAAGAAGGACTCATCGGCATGAAGGTACATTTCCCATATTCATATCTTTTGCCCTGATGCATATAGCCAGGATACATGTAACACATTGCTACTCTATCATGGTTATGCCCTCACATGCTTCTATATTCCATATTCACATGATTGCATACATGTAGGGGGAGCCTATGCTTGTTACTGTTGGAAATATGCCCTAGAGGCAATAATAAATTGGTTATTATTATATTTCCTTGTTCATGATAATCGTTTATTATCCATGCTATAATTGTATTGATAGGAAACTCAGATACATGTGTGGATACATAGACAACACCATGTCCCTAGTAAGCCTCTAGTTGACTAGCTCGTTTATCAATAGATGGTTACGGTTTCCTAACCATGGACATTGAATGTGGTTGATAACGGGATCACATCATTAGGAGAATGATGTGATGGACAAGACCCAATCCTAAGCCTAGCACAAAGATCGTGTAGTTTGTATGCTAAAGCTTTTCTAATGTCAAGTATCATTTCCTTAGACCATGAGATTGTGCAACTCCCGGATACCGTAGGAATGCTTTGGGTGTATCAAACGTCACAACGTAACTGGGTGACTATAAAGGTGCACTACAGGTATCTCCGAAAGTGTCTGTTGGGTTGGCACGAATCGAGACTGGGATTTGTCACTCCGTGTAAGCGGAGAGGTATCTCTAGGCCCACTCGGTAGGACATCATCATATGCACAATGTGACCAAGGAGTTGATCACGGGATGATGTGTTACGGAACGAGTAAAGAGACTTGCCGGTAATGAGATTGAACTAGGTATTGGATTCCGACGATCGAATCTCGGGCAAGTAACATACCGATAGACAAAGGGAATTGTATACGGGATTGATTAAGTCCTTGACATCGTGGTTCATCCGAATGAGATCATCGTGGAACAGTGGGAGCCAACATGGGTATCCAGATCCCGCTGTTGGTTATTGACCGGAGAACGTCTCGGTCATGTCTGCATGTCTCCCGAACCCGTAGGGTCTACACACTTAAGGTTCGATGACGCTAGGGTTATAAAGGAAGCTTGTATGTGGTTACCGAATGTTGTTCGGAGTCCCGGATGAGATCCCGGACGTCACGAGGAGTTCCGGAATGGTCCGGAGGTAAAGATTTATATATAGGAAGTCCTATTTCGGCCATCAGGACAAGTTTTGGGGTCATCGGTATTGTACCGGGACCACCGGAAGGGTCCCGGGGGCCCACCGGGTGGGGCCACCTATCCCGGAGGGTCCCATGGGCTGAAGTGGGAAGGGATCCAGCCCAAAGTGGGCTGGGGCGCCACTTCCCTTATGGCCCATGCGCCTAGGGTGAAAGGGGAACCCTAAGGAAGAGTCCCAAGGAGGGAAGGCACCTCCTAGGTGCCTTGGGGGGGAGGGAAACCTCCCCTGGCCGCCGCCCCCTAGGAGATTGGATCTCCTAGGGCTGGCGCACCCCCCTTGGGATCCCTATATATAGTGAGGGTAGGAGGGCCTCTTGAGACACACCTTTGCCTTTGGTGCAGCCCTCCCTCTCTCCCAAGTCCTTCTCCTCTCCTGTGGTGCTTGGCGAAGCCCTGCAGGATTGCCACGCTCCTCCACCACCACCATGCCATTGTGCTGCTGTTGGATGGAGTCTTCCTCAACCTCTCCCTCTCTCCTTGCTGGATCAAGGCATGGGAGACATCACCGGGCTGTACGTGTGTTGAACGCGGAGGTGCCGTGCGTTCGGCACTTGATCATCGGTGATTTGAATCACGACGAGTACGACTCCATCAACCCCGTTCACTTGAACGCTTCTGCTTAGCGATCTACAAGGGTATGTAGATGCACTCTCCTTCCCCTCGTTGCTAGTCTCTCCATAGATAGATCTTGGTGACACGTAGGAAAATTTTGAATTTCTGCTACGTGACCCAACAGTGGCATCATGAGCTAGGTCTATTGCGTAGATTCTATGCACGAGTAGAACACAAAGTAGTTGTGGGCGTTGATTTTGTTCAATGTGCTTGCCGTTACTAGTCTTATCTTGATTCGGCGGCATCGTGGGATGAAGCAGCCCGGACCGACCTTACACGTACTCTTACGTGAGACTGGTTCCACCGACTGACATGCACTAGTTGCATAAGGTGGCTAGCGGGTGTCTGTCTCTCCCACTTTAGTCGGATCGGATTCGATGAAAAGGGTCCTTATGAAGGGTAAATAGCAATTGGCATATCACATTGTGGTTTTTGCGTAGGTAAGAAACGTTCTTGCTAGAAACCCATAGCAGCCACGTAAAACATGCAAACAACAATTAGAGGACGTCTAACTTGTTTTTGCAGGGTATGCTATGTGATGTGATATGGCCAAAAGGATGTGATGAATGATATATGTGATGTATGAGATTGATCATGTTCTTGTAATAGATGATCATGGAGCCCCAAGATGGAGATCAAAGGAGCTACATGATATTGGCCATATCATGTCACTATTATTTGATTGCATGTGATGTTTATCATGTTTATACATCTTATTTGCTTAGAACGACGGTAGTAAATAAGATGATCCCTCATTAAAATTTCAAGAAGTGTTCTCCCCTAACTGTGCACCGTTGCTACAGTTCGTCGTTTCTAAGCACCACGTGTTAATCGGGTGTGATGGATCCTTACGTTCACATACAACGGGTGTAAGAAAGTTTTACACATGCAAAAACACTTAGGGTTAACTTGACGAGCCTAGCATGTACAGACACGGCCTCGGAACACAGAAGACCGAAAGGTCGAGCATGAGTCGTATAGAAGATACGATCAACATGAAGATGTTCACCGACGTTGACTAGTCCGTCTCACGCATAGATCGGACACGGCCTAGTTGACTCGGATCATGTAATCACTTAGATGACTAGAGGGATGTCTATCTAAGTGGGAGTTCATAAGATGAACTTAATTATTCTGAACATAGTCAAAAGGATTTTGCAAATTATGTCGTAGCTCACGCTATAGTTCTACTGTTTAGATATGTTCCTAGAGAAAAATTAGTTGAAAGTTGATAGTAGCAATTATGCGGACTAGGTCCGTAAACTGAGGATTGTCCTCATTTGCTTCAGTAGAAGGCTTATGTCCTTAATGCACAGCTCAGTGTGCTGAACCTCGAACGTCGTCTGTGGATGTCTGACATACACGTTTTGATAACTACGTGATAGTTCAGTTAAACGGTTTAGAGTTGAGGCACCATAGACGTGTTTTGAAACGTCGCGAAACATATGAGATGTTTCGAGGGCTGAAATTAGGATTTCAGGCTTGTGCCCACGTCAAGAGGTATAAGACCTCCGACGATTTTCTTAGCCTGCAAACTAAGGGAGAAAAGCACAATTGTTGAGCTTGTGCTCAGATTGTCTGAGTACAACAATCATTTGAATCAAGTGGGAGTTGATCTTCCAGATAACATAGTGATGTTTCTCCGAAGTCATTACCACCAAGCTGCTAGAGCTTCGTGATGAACTATAATATATCAGGGACATATATGATGATCCTTGAGATATTCGCGATGTTTGACACCACAAAAGTAGAAATCAAGAAGGAGCATCAATTGTTGATGGTTGGTGAAACCACTAGTTTCAAGAAGGGCAAGGGCAAGAAGGGATACTTCATGAAACGGCAAATCAGCTGCTGCTCTAGTGAAGAAACCCAAGGTTGAACCCAAACCCGAGACTAAGTGCTTCTGTAATAAGGGGAACAGCCACTGGAGCAGAATTACCCTAGATGCTTGGTAGATTAGAAGGCTGGCAAGGTCGATAGAAGTATATTGGATATACATTGTGTTGATGTGTACTTTACTAGTACTCCTAGTACCACCATGGTATTAGATACCGGTTCGGCTGCTAAGTGTTAGTAAACTCGAAATAAAAGGCTGCGGAGTAAACGGAGACTAGCTAAAGGTGAGCTGGCGATATGTGTTGGAAGTTTTTCCCAAGCTTGATGAGATCAAGCATCGCACGCTCCCTCTACCATCGAGATTGGTGTTTGCGTTGAGCATAGACATGATTGGATTATGTCTATCGCAATACGGTTATTCATTTAAGGAGAATAATGGTTACTATGTTTATTTGAATAATACCTTCAATGGTCTTACACCTAAAATGAATGGTTTATTGAATCTCGATCGTAGTGATACAATGTTCATGCCAAAAGATAGTAATGATAGTACCACCTACTTGTGGCACTGCCACGTAAGTCATATCGGTATAAAACGCATGAAGAAGCTCCATGTTGATGGATCTTTGGGCTCACTCGTTTTTGAAAAGTTTGGGACATGCGAACCATGTCTATTGGTATATATGCATGAAGAAACTCCATGCAAATGGACCGTTTTGTACTCGCTTGATTTTGAATCACTTGAGACATGCAAATCATACCACATGGGCAAGATGACTGAAAGCCTCGGTTTCAGTAAAATGGAACTAGAAAGCAACTTGTTGGAAGTAATACATTTTGATGTGTGCAGTCCAATGAGTGCTGAGGCGTGCAGTGAATATCGTTATGTTCTTACTTCACAGATGATTTGAGTAAATGTTGAGTACATTTACTTGATAAATCACGAGTCTGAATTACTGAAAGGTTCAAGTAATTTCAGGGTGAAGTTGAAAGATCGTCGTGACAAGAGGATAAAATATTTATGATATGATCATAGAGATGAATATCTGAATTACGAGTTTGGCACAAAATTAAGACATTGTGGAAATTGTTTCACAACTGATACAGCCTGGAACACCATAGTGTGATGGTGTGTCCGAACATCATAACTGCACCCTATTGGATATGATGCATACCATGATGTCTCTTATCGAATTACCACGATAGTTTATGGGTTAGGCATTAGAGACAACCACATTCACTTTAAATAGGGCACCACGTAATTCCGATGAGATGACACCGTATGAACTATGGTTTAGAGAAACCTAAGCTGTCATTTCTTGAAAGTTTGGGGCTGCGACGCTTATGTGAAAAAGGTTTCAGGCAGATAAGATCGAACCCAAAGCGGATAAATACATCTTCATAGGACACCCAAAACAGTTGGGTATACCTCCTGTCTCAGATCCGAAAGCAATAAGGGATTGTTTCTAGAATCGGGTCCTTTCTCGAGGAAAAGTTTCTCTCGAAAGAATTGAGTGGGAGGATGGTGGAGACTTGATGAGGTTATTGAACCGTCTCTTCAACTAGTGTGTGGCAGGGCACAGGAAGTTGTTCCTGTGACACCTACACCAATTGAAGTGGAAGCTTATGATAGTGATCATGAAACTTCAGATCAAATCACTACCAAACCTCGTGGGATGACAAGGATGCGCACTACTTCAGAGTGGTACGTAATCCTATCTTGGAAGTCATGTTGCTAGACAACAATGAACCTACGAGCTATGGAGAAGCGATGGTGGGCCTGGATTCTGATAAATGGCTCGAGGCCATATAATCCGAGAAAGGATCCATATATGAAAACAAAGTGTAGACTTTGGAAGAACTACTTGATGGTCGTAAGGCTGTTAGGTACATATGGATTTTAAAAGGAAGACGTACAATGATGGTAAGTATCACCGTTAAGAAAGCTCGACTTGTCGTTAAGATGTTTTCCGACAAGTTCAAGGAGTTGACTATGGTGAGACTTTCTCACTCGTAGCGATGCTAAGAGTCTGTTGGAATTATATTAGCGATTACTGCATTATTTATGAAATCTTGCAGATAGGATGTCAAAACATTGTTTCCTCGACGATTTTCTTGAGGAAAGGTTGTATGTGATACAACCGGAAGGTTTTGTCAATCCTGAAAGATGCTAATAAGTATGCAAAGCTCTAGCTATCCTTCTGAGGACTGGAGTAAGCATCTCGGTGTTGGAATGTATACTTTGATGAGATGATCAAAGATTTTGGGTGTATACAAAGTTTATGAGAAACTGGTATTTCCAAAGAAGTGAGTGGGAGCACTATAGAATTTCTGATGAATATATGTTGTTGATCGGAAATGACGTAGAATTTCTGGAAAGCATATAGGGTTATTTGGAAAGTGTTTTTCAATGGAAAGCCTGGATTAAGCTACTTGAGCATTGAGCATCAAGATCTATAAGGATAGATCAAAACGCTTAATGGTACTTTCAAATGAGCACATACCTTGATATGATCATGAAGGTGTTCAAGATGGATCAGTCAAAGAAGGAGTTCTTGCCTGAGTTGTAAGGTATGAAGTTAAGACTTAAAGCTCGACCACGGCAGAATAGAGAGAAAGGACGAAGGTCGTCCCCTATGCTTAAGACATAGGTTCTACAGTATGCTATGCTGTGTACCGCACCTGAAGTGTGTGTTGCCATGAGTCAGTCAAGGGGTACAAGAGTGATCCAAGAATGGATCACAGGACAGCGGTCAAAGTTATCCTTAGTAACTAGTGGACTAAGGAATTTTCTCGATTATGGTGGTAAAAAGAGTTCGTCGTAAAGGGTTACGTCGATGCAAGCTTGACACCTATCCGGATAGCTCTGAGTAGAGATACCGGATGCATATAATGGAGCAACAATTTAGAATAGCTCCAAGTAGAACAGTTATTTGGAATAGCTCCAAATAGAGCGTGGTAGCTACATCTAGGAGATGACATAGAGATTTGTAAAGCACACACGGATCTGAAAGGTTCGGACCCGTTGACTAAAACCTCTCTCACAAGCAACATGATCAAACCTAAAACTCATCGAGTGTTAATCACATAGTGATGTGAACTAGACTACTGACTCTAGTAAACTCTTGGGTGTTGGTCACATGGCGATGTGACCTGTGAGTGTTAATCACATGGCGATGTGAACTAGATTATTGACTCTAGTGCAAGTGGGAGACTGTTGGAAATATGCCCTAGAGGCAATAATAAATTGGTTATTATTATATTTCCTTGTTCATGATAATCGTTTATTATCCATGCTATAATTGTATTGATAGGAAACTCAGATACATGTGTGGATACATAAACAACACCATGTCCCTAGTAAGCCTCTAGTTAACTAGCTCGTTTATCAATAGATGGTTACGGTTTCCTAAGCATGGACATTGAATGTGGTTGATAACGGGATCACATCATTAGGAGAATGATGTGATGGACAAGACCCAATCCTAAGCCTAGCACAAAGATCGTGTAGTTCGTATGCTAAAGCTTTTCTAATGTCAAGTATCATTTCCTTAGACCATGAGATTGTGCAACTCCCGGATACCGTAGGAATGCTTTGGGTGTATCAAACGTCACAACGTAACTGGGTGACTATAAAGGTGCATTACAGGTATCTCCGAAAGTGTCTGTTGGGTTGGCACGAATCGAGACTGGGATTTGTCACTCCGTGTAAGCGGAGAGGTATCTCTGGGCCCACTCGGTAGGACATCATCATATGCGCAATGTGACCAAAGAGTTGATCACGGGATGATGTGTTACGGACGAGTAAAGAGACTTGCCGGTAACGAGATTGAACTAGGTATTGGATTCCGACGATCGAATCTCGGGCAAGTAACATACCGATAGACAAAGGGAATTGTATACGGGATTGATTAAGTCCTTGACATCGTGGTTCATCCGATGAGATCATCGTGGAACATGTGGGAGCCAACATGGGTATCTAGATCCCGCTGTTGGTTATTGACCGGAGAACGTCTCGGTCATGTCTGCATGTCTCCCGACCCCGTAGGGTCTACACACTTAAGGTTCGATGACGCTAGGGTTATAAAGGAAGCTTGTATGTGGTTACCGAATGTTGTTCGGAGTCTCGGATGAGATCCCAGACGTCACGAGGAGTTCCGGAGGTAAAGATTTATATATAGGAAGTCCTATTTCGGCCATCGGGACAAGTTTCGGGGTCATCGGTATTGTACCGGGACCACCGGAAGGGTCCCGGGGGCCCACCGGGTGGGGCCACCTATCCCGGAGGGTCCCATGGGCTGAAGTGGGAAGGGATCCAGCCCAAAGTGGGCTGGGGCGCCACTTCCCTTATGGCCCATGCGCCTAGGGTGAAAGGGGAACCCTAAGGAAGAGTCCCAAGGAGGGAAGGAACCTCCTAGGTGCCTTGGGGGGGAGGGAAACCTCCCCTGGACGCCCCCCCTAGGAGATTGGATCTCCTAGGGCTGGCGCACCCCCCTTGGGATCCCTATATATAGTGAGGGTAGGAGGGCCTCTTGAGACACACCTTTGCCTTTGGTGCAGCCCTCCCTCTCTCCCAAGTCCTTCTCCTCTCCCGTGGTGCTTGGCGAAGCCCTGCAGGATTGCCACGCTCCTCCACCACCACCATGCCATTGTGCTGCTGTTGGATGGAGTCTTCCTCAACCTCTCCCTCTCTCCTTGCTGGATCAAGGCATGGGAGACGTCACCGGGCTGTACGTGTGTTGAACGCGGAGGTGCCGTGCGTTCGGCACTTGATCATCGGTGATTTGAATCACGACGAGTACGACTCCATCAACCCCGTTCACTTGAACGCTTCCGCTTAGCGATCTACAAGGGTATGTAGATGCACTCTCCTTCCCCTCGTTGCTAGTCTCTCCATAGATAGATCTTGGTGACACGTAGGAAAATTTTGAATTTCTGCTACGTGACCCAATAGTTACATGTCTTTCCAAAGCTTTACTTGATATTCTCTATATCTTTATCTAAAGCTTTGATGTATGTTGCCATCAATTACCAAAAAGGGGGATATTGAAAGCACAAGTGCTCCCTGGGTGATTTTGATAATTAATGACAACATATCTCTTGTTGGACTAATACTTTTACCTAGTATGTTTCAGACAAGTTCAACAAATTAAGTGGCATGGACTAAAGGATGTGGAACCCCTTCAAGATGCTAAGGACAAAGGATTAGCTCAAGGTTCAAGATCAAGACTCTACATTTTCTATTTTAGTGATCCAAGATCACATTGAGTCTATAGGAAAAGCAAATACTATCAAGAGGGGATGAGGTGTTGCGTAATGGCTTGCTTGCTCAAAGTGCTTAGTGATATGCTCCAAAACCCTCAACTAACTTACCCACATCCACATATGACCTAAAACAAAAGTCAAACTTGGCCCCACCGATTCTTCTATCCGGTGCCACCGAGTTTTTATATCATAGCCACTGCAACAAACCCTAGGTAAATCGGTTTCACCAATAGGGATCTCGGTCTCACCGAGATAGGATTGTAATCTCTCTGTGTATGTCCATTACCAAAATCGGTCCCACCAAGTTTGTGTAGTCGGTCTCACCAAGTTTGCCTGACCAACTCTCTGGTTAGCTTATTACCAAAATCGGTCCCATCGAGTTTGTGTAATCGGTCTCACCAAGTTTGCCTGACCAACTCTCTGGTTAGCTTATTACCAAAATCGGTCCCACTGAGTTTGAGTAATCGGTCTCACCGAGATTACGTTATGCCCTAACCCTATCCATATCGTTCCTACCGAGTTGCATCTCAGTCCCATCGAAAATCCTAACGGTCACTAGGTTTGCTAAATCGGTACGACCGAGTTTCTCAATTCGGTCTCACCGAGATTGGTAAATTGTGTGTAATGGTTAGTTTTTGTGTGGAGGCTATATATACCCCTCCACCCACTCTTCATTCGTGGAGAGAGCCATCAGAACAAACCTACACTTCCAATACACATTTTCTTAGAGAGAACCACCTACTCATGTGTTGAGGCCAAGATATTCCATTCCCACCATATGAATCTTGATCTCTAGCCTTCCCCAAGTTGCTTTCCACTCAAATCTTCTTTCCACCAAATCCAAATCCTGTGAGAGAGGGTTGAGTGTTGGGGAGACTATCATTTGAAGCACAAGAGCAAGGAGTTCATCATCAACACACCATTTGTTACTTCATGGAGAGTGGTGTCTCCTAGATTGGCTAGGTGTCACTTGGGAGCCTCCGACAAGATTGTGGAGTTGAACCAAGGAGTTTGTAAGGGCAAGGAGATCGCCTACTTCGTGAAGATCTACCGCTAGTGAGGCAAGTCCTTCATGGGCGATGGCCATGATGGGATAGACAAGGTTTCTTCTTCGTGGACCCTTCGTGGGTGGAGCCCTCCGTGGACTCGCGCAACCGTTACCCTTCGTGGGTTGAAGTCTCCATCAACGTGGATGTACGATAGCACCACCTATCGGAACCACGACAAAAACATCCGTGTCTCCAATTGCGTTTGAATTCTCCAAACCCTTCCCCTTACATTCTTGCAAGTTGCATGCTTTACTTTCCACTGCTCATATACTCTTTGCATGCTTGCTTGATATGTATTGTGCTTGTTAAACTTGTGCCAAAACTCCACTTCAACTTAAAGAAATTAAAAACTGCAACTTTTGGTACTTAGTGTCTAATCACCCCCCCCCTCTAGACACCTCTTCTCGATCCTTTCAACGGCAAATTCAGTAAATGCGAATTTTGGCTCAAGCAAGTTGGGTTTCTCGGACATGTACTATCCGCCGAAGGTATAGATGTGGAGCCGAGCAAAGTAAAGGATGTGCTCGATTGGTTACCGCCAACTACCGAGACGCAGATCCAGAGTTTTCCCGGATTAGCTGGACATTACCATCGTTTCATTGAAGGGTTTTCCAAGATTGCTAAACCCATGATGGAGCTGCTCAAAAAGGATAAGAAGTTTGAATGGACGGAGGACTGTGAGAAAAGTTTCAATGAGCTAAAGATACGTGAGGGAGTCCTGGATTAGGGGGTGTCCGGATGGCCGGACTATACCTTCAGCCGGACTCCTAGACTATAAAGATACAAGATTGAAGAGTTCGTCCTGTGTCCGGAAGGGACTTTCCTTGGCGTGGAAGGCAAGCTTGGCGATACGGATACGTAGATCTCCTACCATTGTAACCGACTTTGTCCAACCCTAACCCTCTCCGGTGTCTATATAAACCGAAGGGTTTTAGTCCGTAGGACAACATACACAACAATCATACCATAGGCTAGCTTCTAGGGTTTAGCCTCTCCGATCTCGTGGTAGATCTACTCTTGTACTACCCATATCATCAATATTAATCAAGCAGGACGTAGGGTTTTACCTCCATCAAGAGGGACCGAACCTGGGTAAAACTTCGTGTCCCTTGCCTCCTGTTACCATCCAGCCTAGACGCACAGTTCGGGACCCCCTACCCGAGATCCGCCGGTTTTGACACCGACATTGGTGCTTTCATTGAGAGTTCCTCTGTGTCATTGCCGTCAGGCTTGATGGCTCCTACTATCATCGATAGTGATGCGGTCCAGGGTGAAACTTGTCTCCCCGGACAGATCTCTGTCTTCGGCGGCTTTGCACTGTGGGCTAATTTGCTTGGCCATCTGGAGCAGATCGAAAGCTACGCCCCTGGCCATCAGGTCAGGTTTGGAAGTTTAAACTACACGGCTAACATCCGCGGGGACTTGATCTTCGACGGAGTCGAGCCACTGCCAAGCGCGCCGCACTGTCACGATGGGCATGATCTAGCTCTGCCGCCGAACAGTGCCCTGGAGGCCGCACCCGCATCGGCTTCGACCCTTAATTCGGAGCCAGCTGCACCGATCGAGGATGGGTGGTTGGACGCCGCCTCGGGGGCTGCGATCCCAACGACGATCGAGCCAAAAACCAGCCCCACACTCCGTGAGACCCGTGACTCCCAGGAGCCGGACTCCTCCCCGGACTCCGAACCTTCCGCGCCCCTGCCGATCGAATCCGATTGGGCGCCAATCATGGAGTTTACCGCCGCGGACATCTTTCAGCACTCGCCCTTCAGCGATATTATGAAATCACTAAAGTCTCTCTCTTTGTCAAGAGAGCCCTGCCCGGAACATGGCCAGCAGGATTGGGATGCGGAAGACGAAGAAATTCGACGCCCACCCACCACCCACTTTGTAGCCACTATCGACGATTTAACCGACATGCTCGACTTCGACTCTGAAAACATCAACGGTATGGACGACGATGCAGGAGGCAAAGAAGAACCACCGCCCACAGGGTGCTGGACGCCCACCTCATCATATGACGTATACATGGTGGACGCACCAAAAGATGACGACGAGGAGCGGAAGGACCCACCGAATGAAGGAAATATGCCCTAGAGGCAATAATAAAGTTATTATTTATTTCCTTATTTCATGATAAATGTTTATTATTCATGCTAGAATTGTATTAACCGGAAACATAATACATGTGTGAATACATAAACAAACAGAGTGTCACTAGTATGCCTCTACTTGACTAGCTCGTTAATCAAAGATGGTTATGTTTCCTAACCATGGACAAAGAGTTGTTATTTGATTAACGGGATCACATCATTAGGTGAATGATCTGATTGACATGACCCATTCCATTAGCTTAGCACCCGATCGTTTAGTATGTTGCTATTGCTTTCTTCATGACTTATACATGTTCCTATGACTATGAGATTATGCAACTCCCGTTTGCCGGAGGAACACTTTGTGTGCTACCAAACATCACAACGTAACTGGGTGATTATAAAGGTGCTCTACAGGTGTCTCCAAAGGTACATGTTGGGTTGGCGTATTTCGAGATTAGGATTTGTCACTCCAATTATCGGAGAGGTATCTCTAGGCCCTCTCGGTAATGCACATCACATAAGCCTTGCAAGCATTGCAACTAATGAGTTAGTTGCGAGATGATGTATTACGGAACGAGCAAAGAGACTTGCCGGTAAGGAGATTGAACTAGGTATTGAGATACCGACGATCGAATCTCGGGCAAGTAACATACCGATGACAAAGGGAACAACGTATGTTGTTATGCGGTCTGACCGATAAAGATCTTCGTAGAATATGTGGGAACCAATATGAGCATCCAGGTTCCGCTATTGGTTATTGACCGGAGACGTGTCTCGGTCATGTCTACATCGTTCTCGAACCCGTAGGGTCCGCACGCTTAAGGTTTCGATGATAGTTATATTATGAGTTTATGAGTTTTGATGTACCGAAGGAGTTCGGAGTCCCAAATGAGATCGGGGACATGACGAGGAGTCTCGAAATGGTCGAGACGTAAAGATCGATATATTGGACGACTATATTCGGACATCGGAAAGGTTCCGAGTGGTTCGGGTATTTTTTGGAGTACCGGGGAGTTACGGGAATACGGGAGAAGAAGTATATGGGCCTTCTTGGGCTTTAGGGGAGAGGGAGAGGCAGGCCGCGCGCCCCCCAAGGCCTAGTCCGAATTGGACTAGGGGGAGGGGCTGCGCCCCCTCCTTCCTTCTCTTCCCTCTTCCCCTTCCTTGTCTCCTACTCCTAATACTTGGAAGGACTCCTAGTTGGACTAGGAAAGGGGGAATCCTACTCCCGGTGGGAGTAGGACTCCCCTAGGGCGCGCCATAGAGAGGGCCGGCCCTCCCCTCCTCCACTCCTTTATATACGGGGGCAGGGGGCACCCCATAGACACACAAGTTGATCCACGTGATCATATTCTTAGCCGTGTGCGGTGCCCCCTTGCACCATAGTCCTCGATAATATTGTAGCGGTGCTTAAGCGAAGCCCTGCGACAGTAGTACATCAAGATCGTCACCACGCCGTCGTGCTGACGGAACTCTTCCCCGACACTTTGCTGGATCGGAGTCCGGGGATCGTCATCGAGCTGAACGTGTGCTAGAACTCGGAGGTGCCGTAGTTTCGGTGCTTGGATCGGTCGGATTGTGAAGACGTACGACTACATCAACCGTGTTGATATAACGCTTCCGCTTTTGGTCTACGAGGGTACGTGAACAACACTCTCCCCTCTCGTTGCTATGCATCACCATGATCTTGCGTGTGCGTAGGATTTTTTTTTTGAAATTACTATGTTCCCCAACACTGAAGGCTTGTTCCCTCGAGAAGCAGTCAAAGCGGCGACGCAAGCGCCGCCCCAAATCCCGCCTCGACAGAAATAACGATCACACAGACCCAGCGCTGGAGCAGGGCGAACCACTGCCGGACAACGGCAATCCGGATAATCAAACCGAACAAACAAATTCTATCAAGGATAATAGTCCAGATGACATAATATCGGACAGGCACCCGGAGCAGCAGAATGCCCGTAAAAGGCTTGTTGCCATCGCGAGGAGTCTTAAAAAGCAGAAGCAAAGGCTCAAGGCTGCGCAAGACACACTCCAAATCAGATGGAGTAAAATACTCTACACAGCAGCGAGGTACGGCGACAATCGCCCCTCCAAGAGCTACCCAAAGCGGAAGCTGTTACCTGAATTCAATGAGGAGGCCTCAGACCCCCCACAACCAAACATCAAAGCAGCCACCTGGCCGGATAGACGACTCCTCTACCAACACAGAGCGGCATACAACGCCACTCACAATACAACACGCGACCCATGCGAGGGCTCGCACCCAAAGGACGGTGCAACAAGATCCATCTATGGACCACGCAAGCGCGCCCCAGCATACAATGCAACACAACAAACATCCGAACAACGCGGTACACCCAGCTACAGGGGTGCCGCACACCCCCTATGTTTCACCGATGAGGTACCCACAGAGAATGTTGGGTCTTCAAGCAGTCTGGCAAGCTCAACGCCGTACACAAGGGGGGGATACACCAAGTGAAGATGAGGACGAGCCTCCCAAGCAAGACATTGGGGAACAAAAGAAATTTCCACCAGAAGTCAAAATAGTAAACGTGTTACACGTGATCAAGGGAAAAAACAACGCGGCACTCCCAGGAAAATATACCCAAGTGCCTGTCACCGCGAAGTCCTGCCACTGGTCGTCTCAACAGATCACCTTTGACCATCGCGATTACTCAGCAAGTATCCAACACGCAGGATGGGCTGCCCAGGTATTAGACCCAGTAATTGGCGGATATCACTTCACACGAGTCTTGATGGACGGTGGCAGCAATCTAAACCTAATATATCAGGATACAATCCGCGGGATGGGGTTAGACCCAACAAAAATTCGCCACAGCAATACTACCTTTAAAGGAGTAACGCCAGGCCCAGGGGCTCGTTGTACGGGCTCCCTCCTACTACAAGTTATATTCGGCTCCCCCGATAACTTCCGTCGCGAGCATTTAACCTTACACATCGCTCCGTTCCAAAGTGGCTATCAAGCACTGCTCGGACGCGACGCTTTCGCTCGCTTTAATGCAATACCACACTACGCCTCCCTCGCACTCAAGATGCCCGGTCCACGTGGCATCATTTCAGTGAACGGAAATATCAAGCGATCTCTGCGCGCTGAAGAGAGTGCGGCTGCCTTGGCAGCCGCACACTAAAGGCGCCCGGACCAGCGAAAGCATCCAATAGGTCATCAAGACCTCAGACACAACTCATCAAGTCTGGCGCCGCTATTTATACCGAATAAATGGTCACACCCCTATTTGTCAATACAAGGGGCTCAACGCGCGCAGACAAGTGGCAATTTTTTCTCATCTTGAATTATACATGGTTTCTTTAAAAACTATCTTTTCGCACGTCAACTTTTTCACCAAAATTCCTCTCTTTTATAGATGATCATCGTGCTACACCCGTCCAGGATACGGCACAATGGAGACACAGGCACAGACGTGCAGCAGGGACCCGCTCCAAGGATTCTTTTTAGATTAAGACCCTGCATAAACCTTTTTTACTGTCTCTTGTTGATACATATCCATCGTTGAGAAGGATGTTGACGTCTTGGCATGTGGCCACGCCAGAACAATGCACGTACCTGGACACAAGGGGCTTCTTACAAAGGCCATTATTTAGGCTCGGTTTATACCACAAAGACCGAATACCTTAGGGAGTGTTCGGCGTCGCGAGTTTGGCTCTATATGCATCAGCTCCGAATCATTGTCTTTGGTCAAATGTTGGGTTTGCCCGGCTCCTGTGTTTTGGTGCCTTATGTTCTGCTTTACCGGCTAAGGTAGCACCAGGAGAACTACTGCGATTGTGCCCTGGTTCATCCGGACGAGCACCTTAGTAGAGAAAGCCGAAAACTGACTGTCATGATATAGCGTGAGACTGGTCAACCACTCGATGACCTGTTGGAATGTTAGAATTCCTCCGCCTTAACGAAGGGACGTTTTCCGGCCAGGCATGTACGCACCCCGGGATCGGGAGAGTGCGTAGCCACCAGGGGCTATCTAGTAGCCCCACTGTCAAAATCCTATGGCTAAGTGAAAGTGCTAAAGCATTATAGTCCGGTTGCCTCGCTCGCTCCGCTATCACCTCCTTAATAGGACCAAGATGTTGGGTTAAGTGTGAACGCATGTTTTTTGCGAGCACCTCCGCATTATATGCATGGGGGTTGAAGCCGACGGCTGCAATCTTTCAGGTTATACACATGTATACATAAACGGCCGCCCAGGAGGCATCATATTACTTTCAGGCAAAAGTATAAAAATAGCCTTATAAAAATTTATAAAAGCATTTCGCTTACAATGAGATTACATATCACTCAAACATAATATTTTTTGAGCACTGGGTCTCTATCAAACGAGCACCCTCAAGAACTTATTCAAAGTAGTGCTCAACAGCCGTTCGGCCTATGGCCGAATCCCGCGCTGCAACAGTGCTAGCATCCATCTCCGCCCAGTATGCTTTAACACGGGCAAAGGCCATCTGTGAGCCCTCTATGCATGCCGACCTCTTCATCTCATTAATGCGCGGCACCACGTCAAGGAACTGCTGCACCAAGCTGAAATAGCTGTTCGGTTTTGGCCTTTCTGGCCATAGCTGATCCACAACAGACCTCATGGCGAGTCTGGACAACATATTCAGTTTGGCCTACTCAGCTAGTTGGTCAGTCAATGAAAGCGGACGCTCAGGAGAATGGAATTGTGTCCAAAACAGCTGGTCCACTTCACGGTCCGTCTGACCCTGGAAGTACTTGGCCGCATCGGCAGCGCTCGTCGCCAAATCCATATACACATCCTCCGAACTCCACAACCGATCCAGAGGGGCATACCATGGATCTCTGAACTTCCTCCGCAACATAAAGGATTTCCCGGCTACAATATCCCCGGCTTCCCGCAGCTCCTCCTTCTTCACCCTCATAGCAGAGCGGATGTCTTTTTTCATCGCAGCAGCCTTCTCAAGGTTCGATGCCTTTGCTAGGTTTTCCTTTTCAAGAACCCGGCAACGGTCGGCGGCGGCTTTTAATTCTATGGCCATCTTGGCCATCTTATCTCGGCTCTCGCCATGCGCGGCCTTCTCGGCTTTCAACTCTTCGGCCGCCTTCAAAGCAGCCGCACTACCAAACCTCGCTTGTTCCTTGGCTCGGGCAAGTTCTGCCCGCAAGGCTTCAACAGTGGCAGCTCCATCTGCAGTCACAACATATTAAAGATACTGGCATCATGTTGCTCTTACTATGTGGCGTTTACCAGATAATGACACTTACCCTGTGCCTCGTCAAGCCTTTTGTTAACAAGCTCGATGTTGGCGTCTGCCGCATCCAACTGCCGTTTTAAATGGGCAAACTCGCTAGTCCGGCTAGCCACCGGAGCTTCCATCACCTGCACATAGAGGCAGTATGGTTATTACCTGGGAATATGATCCTCTGTTCGTCGTCATTTCCGACGACAACCAGAGTCTCAGGGGCTACTATCTACACAGGGCACACCTAGCATGTGCAGGACTATCATACATTATTTTGCGTACCTCAAAGCTTGTCAGTAGACTCATAAAAGCTTCATGCAATCCGCTTTCGGCGGACGAGATTCTCTCCATCACCGTATTCATCAGCATACGGTGTTCATCTGAGATGGCCGCTCGCCCCAACAACTCCCTCAGAACATCCGATCGCACACCAGACGGTGCTGGACTCTTTTGTCTGCCCTCTTCGGGAGCCGGACACTGGGAGCTTCGGGGGTCAATGGGATTATCTTCTGGCCTCACCAGACTCGGAGAGGCCCTCCGCGACGACACTTCGGGGTCGCCCGCTTCCGGAGTGGAGGAGTCAGGAGGAGGCGTTTCGCTCTCCATCATCTCTTGAAGAAGATCCCCCGAAGACGAGCTCATTTGAGAGGGGCTAAGGCCCAAACTGCAAAGATATATGCGGTGGTTATTTTCTCAGAAGAAAAAGATGGCATACCTGTACTATTAAAGTATTTCGGGTCACTTACGACTCGCTGGAGAATTGATCCCGCCGCAGACTTTGTGCGGCAAAAGCACCCCCCAAGGTAGGACACTATGTGGAAGACTTCTTCTCCCATTTGGAAGCTTCGGCTTCCGAATCCCCGGGCGCAGTCCTTTTCCTCCTCCGGTCGTCTTCCTTCATGGAGACGCTCGCTCCCTCGGTTAGAATGGGCAGCGTTGGGGGCCCGCGTCCGCCCGTATTATCCTCCCCAGTATCTTCCTTCAAGGGCTCCGGGCAAGGTGCGACCTGGAGCATCTTTTCCAATACCGGATTGTCCAAACCCTCAGGGAGGGGGGCCGAACACCGAATCAACTTCGCCTTTGTTAGCCAGTCCTGGTCAAAAAGCGAACTCTCAGAAATAACTTCGTAACAAATGAGAGATAGTATGTTCGGCCGGAAGATTCCTTACCCGTTCGGCGGCGCGGTTACTGCTCAGGCCCACGTCCTCGGTGATTTCCGGACACTCTACCTGAGGTCCGAAGAATGACTTGTACATCTCCTCGTGCATCAGGCCAAGGAAATTTTGAATGACACGCGGTCCCTTGGGATTGAACTCCCACAAGCGAAGGGGCCGGCGTTTGCAAGGCTGGACTTGACGGACCAGCATAACTTGTATTACTGTACCAAACTAAAATCTCCATTGAAGAGATCTCGAATGCGGCTTTGCAGTATAGGCACGTCCTTGGCTGGACCCCAGCTCAGACCTCTGCTGATCCATGACATCAGTTCTGGTGGAGGGCCCGAGCGGAAAACAGGGGTGGCCGCCCACTTGGCACTTCTAGGAGCCGTGATGTAGAACCACTCCTGTTGCCACAATTCAGACACCTCTGGAATGGAACCTTTGGGCCATGGAGCTCCCGTCATATTGCATATTGAGGCACCTCCGCACGCTTCATGTTGCCCCTCGATCATCTTCGGCTTTACTTCAAAGGTCTTGAGCCACAGGCCAAAGTGAGGGGTAACCCGGAGGAAGGCCTCACACACGACAATAAATGTCGTGATATGAAGAAAGGAGTCCGGAGCTAGATCATGGAAATCTAGCCCGTAATAAAACATCAAACCCCTGACGAAAGGATCCAGAGCAAGGCCTAGACCTCGGAGGAAGTGGGAGACGAACACGACATTCTCGTTGGGTTCGGGGGAGGGGACGGCCTGCCCTCAGGCAGGCAGCCGATGCGAAACCTCGGCGGTCAGATATCTGGCCTCCCTCAACTTTTTGATGTCTTCTTCCGTGTCGGAGGAAGGTATCCATCGGCCTTGAAGGCTAGATCCGGACATGATTGAAGGTTCGGAGCACCTGACCTGAACTTTGGGTGTTTGAGCTTGAGGTGGGGGAAGGATTCGATTGAGCACAGGAGGGAAAAAATAAAAGCCTTGCCCCTTTATAAAGAGGGTGAATATCAAGCGTCCTCTCCGTGGCCGTTTGGACTTGCCTATAGTCTAGGAGTCCTAGAAGCGGTTGGGTTACCCATGTTGGGGAACGTAGCAGAAATTCAAATTTTCAACGCATCACCAAGATCAATCTATGGAGTAATCTAGCAACGAAGGGAAGGAGAGTGCATCTACATACCCTTGTAGATCGCTAAGCGGAAGCGTTCAAGTGAACGGGGTTGATGGAGTCGTACTCGTCGTGATCCAAATCACTGATGATCCTAGTGCCGAACGGACGGCACCTCCGTGTTCAACACACGTACAGCCCGGTGACGTCTCCTACACCTTGATCCAGCAAGGGGAGAAGGAGAGGTTGGGGAAGACTCCATCCAGCAGCAGCACGACGGCGTGGTGGTGGTGGAGGAGCGTGGTACTCCAGCAGGGCTTCGCCAAGCACCACAAGAGACGAGGAGGGAGAGGGGTAGGGCTGCGCCAAGAAGGAGATGTTCTCGTGTGTATGGCAGCCCAAAACCCCACTATATATAGGGGAAAGGGAGGGGCTGCGCCCCCACCTAGGTTTCCACCCCTAGGGGTGGCGGCCAGCCCTAGATCCCATCTAGGGGGCGGCCAAGGGGGGAGAGAGGGGGGGCGCACCACTAGGTGGGCCTTAGGCCCATCTGAGCCTAGGGTTTCCCCCTTTTCCCTTCTCTCTTCGCCTTGGGCCCTGGTGGGGGGGGGGGCGCACCAGCCCACCTGGGGCTGGTCCCGTCTCACACTTGGCCCACGCAGCCCTCTGGGGCAGGTAGCCCCACCCGATGAACCCCCGGGACCCTCCCGGTGGTCCCGGTACATTACCGATAGCACCCGAAACTTTTCCAGTAACCAAAACAGGACTTCCCATATATAAATCTTTACCTCCGGACCATTCCGAAACTCCTCGTGATGTCCGATATCTCATCCGAGACTCCGAACGACATTCAGTAACCACGTATATCTATTCCCTATAACCCTAGAGTCATCGAACCTTAAGTGTGTAGACCCTACGGGTTCGGGAACCATGCAGACATGACCGAGACGTTCTCCGGTCAATAACCAACAGCGGGATCTGGATACCCATGTTGGTTCCCACATGTTCCACGATGATCTCATCGGATGAACCACGATGTCGAGGATTCGATCAATCCCGTATGCAATTCCCTTTGTCTAGCGGTATTGTACTTGCTCGAGATTCGGTCGTCGGTATCCGATACCTTGTTCAGTCTCGTTACCGGCAAGTTTCTTTACTCGTTCCGTAACACATCATCCCGTGATCAACTCCTTGGTCAGATTGCGCATATGATGATGTCGTACCGAGTGGGCCCAGAGATACCTCTCCGTCACACGGAGTGACAAATCCCAGTCTTGATTCGTGCCAACCCAACAGACACTTTCGGAGATACCCATAGTGTACCTTTATAGCCAGCCAGTTATGTTGTGATGTTTGGCACACCCAAAGCATTCCTACGGTATCCGGGAGTTGCACAATCTCATGGTATAAGGAAATGATACTTGACATTAGAAAAGTTTTAGCAAACGAACTACACGATCTTGTGCTAGGCTTAGGATTGGGTCTTGTCCATCACATCATTCTCCTAATGATGTGATCCCGTTATCAACGTCATCCAATGTCCATGGTCAGGAAACCGTAACCATCTATTGATCAACGAGCTAGTCAATTAGAGGCTTACTAGGGACATGGTGTTGTCTATGTATCCACACATGTATCTGAGTTTCCTAACAATACAATTCTAGCATGGATAATAAACGATTATCATGAACAAGGAAATATGATAATAACTAATTTATTATTTCCTCTAGGGCATATTTCCAACAGTCTCCCACTTGCACTAGAGTCAATAATCCAGTTCACATCGATATGTGATTAACACTCAAGGTCACATCCCCATGTGACCAACACCCAAAGAGTTCTGGGTTTGATCATGTTATGCTTGTGAGAGAGGTTTCAGTCAACGGGTCTGCAACATTCAGATCCGTATGTACCTCGCAAATTTCTATGTCATCTTGTAGATGCAACTACTATGCTACATTTGGAGCCATTTCAAATAACTGTTCTACTTGGAGCTATTCTAAATTGTTGCTCCATTATACGTATCCGGTATCTCTACTCAGAGCTATCCGGATAGGTGTTAAGCTTGCATCGACGTAACTCTTTACGTCGAACTCTTTATCACCTCCATAACCGAGAAACATATCCTTATTCCTCTAAGGATAATTTAGACCGCTATTTGGTGATCTACTCCTAGATCACCTTTGTACCCTCTTGCCAAATATGTGGCAAGGCACACATCAGGTGCGGTACTCAGCATGGTATACCGTATAGAGCCTATGACAAAAGCATAGGGGACGACCTTCATCCTTCCTCTTTCTTCTGCCGTGGTCGGGCTTTAAGTCTTAACTTCATACCTTACAACTCAGGCAAGAACTCCTTCTTTGACTGATCCATCTTGAACACCTTCAAGATCATGTCAAGGTATGTGCTCATTTGAAAGTACCATTAAGCATTTTGATCTATCCTTATAGATCTTGATGCTCAATGTTCAAGTAGCTTAATCCAGGCTTTCCATTGAAAAACACTTTCCAAATAACCATATATGCTTTCCAGAAATTCTACGTCATTTCTGATCAACAATATGTCAACAACATATATTCATCAGAAATTCTATAGTGCTCCCACTCACTTCTTTGGAAATACAAGTTTCTCATAAACTTTGTATACACCCAAAATCTTTGATCATCTCATCAAAACATACATTCCAACTCCGAGATGCTTACTCCAGTCCTTCGAAGGATTGCTAGAGCTTTGCATACTTATTAGCATCTTTGAGGATTGACAAAACCTTCCGGTTGTATCACATACAACCTTTCCTCAAGAAAATCGTCGAGGAAACAATGTTTTGACATCCTATCTGCAAGATTTCATAAATAATGCAGTAATCGCTAATATAATTCCAACAGACTCTTAGCATCGCTACGAGTGAGAAAGTCTCATCGTAGTCAACTCCTTGAACTTGTCGGAAAACATCTTAACGACAAGTCGAGCTTTCTTAATGGTGATACTTACCATCATTGTCCGTCTTCCTTTTAAAATCCATATGTACCTAACAGCCTTACGACCATCAAGTAGTTCTTCCAAAGTCTACACTTTGTTTTCATATATGGATCCTCTCTCGGATTATATGGCCTCGAGCCATTTTGGAATCCAGGCCCACCATCTCTTCTCCATAGCTCGTAGGTTCATTGTTGTCTAGCAGCATAACTTCCAAGACAGGATTACGTACCACTCTGAAGTAGTACGCATCCTTGTCATCCCACGAGGTTTGGTAGTGACTTGATCTGAAGTTTCATGATCACTATCCATAAGCTTCCACTTCAATTGGTGTAGGTGCCACAGGAACAACTCCCTGTGCCCTGCCACACACTAGTTGAAGAGACGGTTCAATAACCTCATCAAGTCTCCACCATCCTCCCACTCAATTCTTTCGAGAGAAACTTTTCCTCGAGAAAGGACCCGATTCTAGAAACAATCCCTTATTGCTTTCGAATCTGAGACAGGAGGTATACCCAACTGTTTTGGGTGCCCTATGAAGATGCATTTATCCGCTTTGGGTTCGAGCTTATCATCCTGAAACTTTTTCACATAAGTGTCGCAGCCCCAAACTTTTAAGAAATGACAGCTTAGGTTTCTCTAAACCATAGTTCATACGGTGTCATCTCATCAGAATTACGTGGTGCCCTATTTAAAGTGAATGTGGTTGTCTCTAATGCCTAACCCATAAACTATCGTGGTAATTCGATAAGAGACATCATGGTATGCATCATATCCAATAGGGTGCAGTTATGATGTTCGGACACACCATCACACTATGGTGTTCCAGGCTGTATTAGTTGTGAAACAATTTCCACAATGTCTTAATTCTGTGCCAAACTCGTAATTCAGATATTCATCTCTATGATCATATCATAGATATTTTATCCTCTTGTCACAACGATCTTTCAACTTCACCCTGAAATTACTTGAACCTTTCAATAATTCAGACTCGTGATTCATCAAGTAAATGTACTCAACATCTACTCAAATCATCTGTGAAGTAAGAACATAACGATATCCACTACACGCCTCAGCACTCATTGGACTGCATACATCAAAATGTATTACTTCCAACAAGTTGCTTTCTAGTTCCATTTTACTAAAAACGAGGCTTTCAGTCATCTTGCCCATGTGGTATGATTTGCATGTCTCAAGTGATTCAAAATCAAGTGGGTCCAAACGGTCCATTTGCATGGAGTTTCTTCATGCATATACACCAATAGACATGGTTCGCATGTCTCAAATTTTTTTCAAAAACGAGTGAGCCCAAAGATCCATCAACATGGAGCTTCTTCATGCGTTTTATACCGATATGACTTACGTGGCAGTGCCACAGGTAGGTGGTACTATCATTACTGTCTTATATCTTTTGGCATGAACATGTGTATCACTATCGAGATTCAAAAAAAAACATTCATTTTAGGTGCAAGACCATTGAAGGTATTATTCAAATAAACAGAGTAACCATTATTTCCTTAAATGAATAACCGTATTGCGATAGACATAATCCAATCATGTCTATGCTCAACGCAAACACCAATCTCGATGGTAGAGGGAGCGTGCGATGCTTGATCTCATCAAGCTTGGGAAAAACTTCCAACACATATCGCCAGCTCACCTTTAGCTAGTCTCCGTTTACTCCGCAGCCTTTTATTTCGAGTTTACTAACACTTAGCAGCCGAACCGGTATCTAATACCATGGTGGTACTAGGAGTACTAGTAAAGTACACATTAACACAATGCATATCCAATATACTTCTATCGACCTTGCCAGCCTTCTCATCTACCAAGCATCTAGGGTAATTCTGCTCCAGTGGCTGTTCCCCTTATTACAGAAGCACTTAGTCTCGGGTTTGGGTTCAACCTTGGGTTTCTTCACTAGAGCAGCAGCTGATTTACCGTTTCATGAAGTATCCCTTCTTGCCCTTGCCCTTCTTGAAACTAGTGGTTTCACCAACCATCAATAATTGATGCTCCTTCTTGATTTCTACTTTTGTGGTGTCAAACATCGCGAATATCTCAAGGATCATCATATATGTCCCTGATATATCATAGTTCATCACGAAGCTCTAGGAGCTTGGTGGTAATGACTTCGGAGAAACATCACTATCTCATCTGGAAGATCAACTCCCACTCGATTCAAATGATTGTTGTACTCAGACAATCTGAGCACAAGCTCAACAATTGAGCTTTTCTCCCTTAGTTTGTAGGCTAAGAATATCGTCGGAGGTCTTATACCTCTTGACATAGGCATGAGCCTGAAATCCCAATTTCAGCCCTCGAAACATCTCATATGTTTCGCGACATTTCAAAACGTGTTCGGTTCCTCAACTCTAAACCGTTTAACTGAACTATCACGTAGTTATCAAAATGTGTATGTCAGATGTTCGCAACATCCACAGACGACGTTCGAGGTTCAGCACACTGAGCGATGCATTAAGGACATAAGCCTTCTATGAAGCAATGAGGACAATACTCAGTTTACGGACCTAGTCCACATAATTGCTACTATCAACTTTCAAATAAATTTTCTCTAGGAACATATCTAAACAGTAGAACTAAAGCGCGAGCCACGACATAATTTGCGAAGACCTTTTGACTATGTTCAGGGTAATTAAGTTCATCTTATGAACTCCCACTCAGATAGACATCCCTCTAGTCATCTAAGTGATTACATGATCCGAGTCAACTAGGCCGTGTCCGATCATCACGTGAGACGGACTAGTCATTATCGGTGAACATCTTCATGTTGATCGTATCTACCTTACGACTCATGCTCGACCTTTCGGTCCTCCGTGTTCCGTGGCCATGTCTGTACATGCTAGGCTCGTCAAGTCAACCTAAGTGTTTCGCATGTGTCCCGAGGCCATGTCTGTACGTGCTAGGCTCGTCAACACCCGTTGTATTCGAACGTTAGAATCTATCACACCCGATCATCACGTGGTGCTTCGAAACAACGAACCTTCGCAACGGTGCACAGTTAGGGGGAACACTTTCTTGAAATTTTAATGAGGGATCATCTTATTTACTACCGTCGTTCTAAGCAAATAAGATGCAAAAACATGATAAACATCACATGCAATCAAAAAGTGACATGATATGGCCAATATCATTTTGCTCCTTTTGATCTCCATCTTCGGGGCTCCATGATCATTGTTGTCACCGGCATGACACCATGATCTCCATCATCATGATCTCCATCATCGTGTCTTCATGAAGTTGTCTCGCCAACTATTACTTCTACTACTACAGCTAACGGTTAGCAATAAAGTAAAGTAATTACATGACGTTTATATTGACACACAGGTCATAAATAAATTAAGACAACTCCTATGGCTCCTGCCGGTTGTCATACTCATCGACATGCAAGTCGTGATTCCTATTACAAGAACATGATCATCTCATACATCACATATATCATTCATCACATCCTTTGGCCATATCACGTCACAAAACACTTGCTGCAAAAACAAGTTAGACGTCCTCTAATTGTTGTTGCAAGTTTTTACGTGGCTGCTATAGGTTTCTAGCAAGAACGTTTCTTACCTACGCCAAAACTACAACGTGAATTGCCAATTTCTATTTACCCTTCATAAGGACCCTGTTCATCGAATCCGATCCGACTAAAGTGGGAGAGACAGACACCCGCCAGCCACCTTATGCAACTAGTGCATGTCAGTCGGTGGAACCGGTCTCACGTAAGCGTACGTGTAAGGTTGGTCCGGGCCGCTTCATCCCACGATGCCGCCGAATCAAGATAAGACTAGTAATGGCAAGATAATTGACAATATCGACGCCCACAACTACTTTGTGTTCTACTCGTGCATAGTAACTACGCATAGACCTAGCTCTGATACCACTGTTGGGGAACGTAGCAGAAATTCAAATTTTCTACGCATCACCAAGATCAATCTATGGAGTAATCTAGCAACAAAGGGAAGGAGAGTGCATCTACATACCCTTGTAGATCGCTAAGCGGAAGCGTTCAAGTGAACGGGGTTGATGGAGTCGTACTCGTCGTGATCCAAATCACCGATGATCCTAGTGCCGAACGGACGGCACCTCCGTGTTCAACACACGTACAGCCCGGCAGCCCGGTGACGTCTCCTACGCCTGATCCAGCAAGGGAGAAGGAGAGGTTGGGAAGACTCCATCCAGCAGCAGCACGATGTGGTGGTGGTGGAGGAGCGTGGTACTCCAGCAGGGCTTCGCCAAGCACCGCAAGAGACGAGGAGGGAGAGGGGTAGGGCTGCGCCAAGAAGGAGATGTTCTCATGTGTATGGCAGCCAAAACCCCCACTATATATAGGGGAAAGGGAGGGGCTGCCCCTACCTAGGTTTCCACCCCAAGGGGTGGCGGCCAGCCCTAGATCCCATCTAGGGGGCGGCCAAGGGGGGAGAGAGACGGGGGGCGCACCACTAGGTGGGCCTTAGGCCCATCTGAGCCTAGGGTTTCCCCCTTTTCCCTTCTCTCTTCGCCTTGGGCCCTGGTGGGGGGGGCGCACCAGCCCACCTGGGGCTGGTCCCGTTCTCACACTTGGCCCACGCAGCCCTCTGGGGCAGGTAGCCCCACCTGGTGGACCCCCGGGACCCTCCCGGTGGTCCCGGTACGTTACCGATAGCACCCGAAACTTTTCCGGTGACCAAAACAGGACTTCCCATATATAAATCTTTACCTTCAGACCATTCTGGAACTCCTCGTGATGTCCGGGATCTCATACGGGACTCCGAACAACATTCGGTAACCACGTATATCTATTCCCTATAACACTAGCGTCATCGAAACTTAAGTGTGTAGACCCTACGGGTTCGGGAACCATGCAGACATGACCGAGACGTTCTCCGGTCAATAACCAACAGCGGGATCTGGATACCCATGTTGGTTCCCACATGTTCCACGATGATCTCATCGGATGAACCACGATGTCGAGGATTCGATCAATCCCATATGCAATTTCCTTTGTCTTGCGGTATTGTACTTACCCGAGATTCGATCGTCGGTATCCGATACATTGTTCAATCTCGTTACCGGCAAGTTTCTTTACTCGTTCCGTAACACATCATCCCGTGATCAACTCCTTGATCACATTGCACATATGATTATGTCCTAACGAGTGGGCCCAGAGATACCTCTCCGTCACACGGAGTGACAAATCCCAGTCTTGATTCGTGCCAACCCAACAGACACTTTCGGAGATACCCGTAGTGTACCTTTATAGCCACCCAGTTACGTTGTGAGTTGTGACGTTTGGCACTCCCAAAGCATTCCTACGGTATCCGGGAGTTGCACAATCTCATGGTCTAAGGAAATGATACTTGACATTAGAAAAGTTTTAGCAAACGAACTACACGATCTTGTGCTAGTCTTAGGATTGGATCTTGTCCATCACATCATTCTCCTAATGATGTGATCCCGTTATCAACGTCATCCAATGTCCATGGTCAGGAAACCGTAACCATCTATTGATCAATGAGCTAGTCAACTAGAGGCTTACTAGGGACATGGTGTTGTCTATGTATCCACACATGTATCTGAGTTTCCTAACAATACAATTCTAGCATGGATAATAAACGATTATCATGAACAAGGAAATATGATAATAACTAATTTATTATTGCCTCTTGGGCATATTTCCAACAACCCACGCCCGTGTCGATGAGAATCCCGGAATAAGGGGACACGATCTCTGCTTTAACAAGACGTGCCAAGGAAACCGCCTCGCATGACACGCTGAGGTGGGATAATAAAACGATTCGAATAAAGGCTTGGCCGTGGTGCGATGTCACACTACGGAATACGTCAGCAGATTAGATTTGTGTAAATATTATTCTCTATATGGCAATATGTGGAAACTTATTTTGCAGAGCCGGACACTATCTTTGTGTTCAAAATCTTATATGAAGTACTTGGAGGAGGAACCCGCCTTGCAATGCCGAAGACAATCTGCGCGCCGGACTCGTCGTCATTGAAGCCTGGTTCAGGGGCTACTGAGGGAGTCCTGGATTAGGGGGTGTCCGGATGGCCGGACTATACCTTCAGCCGGACTCCTGGACTATGAAGATACAAGATTGAAGACTTCGTCCCGTGTCCGGAAGGGACTTTCCTTGGCGTGGAAGGCAAGCTTGGCTATACGGATACGTAGATCTCCTACCATTGTAACCGACTTTGTGTAACCCTAACCCTCTCCGGTGTCTATATAAACCGAAGGGTTTTAGTCCGTAGGACAACATACACAACAATCATACCATAGGCTAGCTTCTAGGGTTTAGCCTCTCCGATCTCGTGGTAGATCTACTCTTGTACTACCCATATCATCAATATTAATCAAGCAGGACGTAGGGTTTTACCTCCATCAAGAGGGCCCGAACCTGGGTAAAACTTCGTGTCCCTTGCCTCCTGTTACCATCCAGCCTAGACGCACAGTTCGGGACCCCCTACCCGAGATCCGCCGGTTTTGACACCGACAATACGGCTGACAACCATACCTGTATTGACTCTCCCAGACATTTATCGCAGCTTTGATGTGTATTGTGACGCCTCCAGGCAAGGCCTTGGTTGCTACTTATGCAAGACAGCAAGGTAGTAGCATATGCATCGCGACAGCTACAACCCCATGAGGGAAATTATCCTACTCATGATTTAGAATTGGCTGCGGTGGTTCATGCGCTAAAAATTTGGAGACACTACCTCATTGGAAAAAGGTGCCAAATTTTTACCGATCACAAAAGTTTTAAATACATATTTACTCAGCTGGATTTAAATCTCCGTCAACGAAGATGGCTAGAGTTGGTCAAGGATTATGATCTTGGAATAAATTATCACCCGGGTAAGGCCAACGTGGTTGCCGATGCACTCAGTTGAAAGCCTGTCAGCTTAAATGTCATATCGAAATCATTGCCTCCCAAACTCCAAGAGGAGATCGCTCAGCTCAACCTAGTCATAGTGGATGCTGGCCTCGCTAATATTTTGGAAGTTACCCCCACACTTGAGGAAGAGATCCGTAAGGCCCAGCCAGCTGACATCATGCTTCAAAAACGTGCCAAGAGCCCGATGGCAGAGCAGACCCCAGATTTCTTCAAGGACAAATTCGGTACCCTCTGATTCCGTTTACGGATTTATGTACCCAATCAGCCGAACTTAAAGAATAAAATCTTGTCGGAAGCACACGAATCCTCATATTCCATTCACCCGGGAGGTACGAAAATGTATGAGGACCATAGACAAATATTCTGGTGGGATGGAATGAAGAAAGACATTGCCTATTTTGTGGCCTGTTGCGACATATGCAACAAGGTGAAGGCAGAGCATCAGAAGCCAGCCGGACTTCTCCAGCCGCTGCCAGTTTCGCAATGGAAATGGGATGACATTTGTATGGATTTCATTACGGGATTGCCTAAGACTCAGCGAGGCAATGATGCAATCTGGTTCATAGTGGACACCTTAACCAAGGTTGCTCACTTCATTCCGATCAGCACCAGACATCGAGCAGATCAACTTGCACAGCTGTATGTGTCCAGAATAGTCAGTCTGCATGGAGTACCCCGAACTATCACTTCTGACCGAGGTTCCCTGTTTACCTCCGCTTTTTGGTCACGTCTCCATCAAGCCTTGGGGACAGCACTGAAAAATAGTATTTCTTATCATCCTCAGATGGATGGACAGACAGAGCGGGTAAACCAAATACTCGAGGATATGTTGCGAGCCTGTGCTTTAGCCCAAGGACCTAAATGGGAAGATTGCTTGCCATATGCCGAGTTTCTTATAACAACAGCTTCCAGACCAGTCTAAAGATGTCACTGTATGAAGCTCTGTATGGCCGTAAGTGTCGCACTCCTTTATATTGGTCTCAAACTGGAGATAGCCGTATCTTCGGAACAGATCTCATGATGGAAGCTGAGAAACAAGTTAAGGAAATCAGAGACAGATTGCAATTGGCCAAATCTCGACAGAAAAGTTATTATGATGCAAAGCACCGACAGATCAATTTTGAACCCGGAGAACACATATACCTCCGAGTCACTCCTATGAAAGGAGTCAAGAGATTTCAGACCCGTGTAAAATTGGCACCTAGATTTATTGGTCCATTTCGAGTCATGTCCCGAGTAGGTACTGTTGCATATCAGTTGGAACTACCCGCCAAATTGGCAGACATGCATAACGTGTTTCATGTTTCACAACTAAGATGTTGCATATCCCCGCCTGAGAAAAGGACTGCTATGGCTGAGGTAGAATTGGCAAATGATTTGACCTATGAAGAAAGACCGTTTAGAATTTTGGATCAGATGGAAAGGGTCACTCGCAGTAAAGTAAGAAAATTTTACAAAGTTCAGTGGGAACATCACACAGAGTCAGAATCAACTTGGGAGCGGGAAGAATTCCTAAGGGCTCATTATCCAGAGTGGTTTTCCCAAGCAACCGAATCTCGAGGACGAGATTCATTCTAAGTGGGGGAGGTTTGTGACAGCCTGATTTTTGCCCTCTCTTATTTGCCTGATTTTCATTTGGATTTATTTTCAAAGTTGAGGTTTTTGAATCTTTTCATATGGACTTGAATACTTGGGTACCCTTGGCTTTCACTCAAGTGCATCATTCCCCTCTCTAATCATCATTCCCCTTCTGATCCACCTCAAAATAATCTTGGGAATATTTTCCTTAAATGAAAAATATTCATTTTTCCTCTCTAAAACCCTAGCTAGTTCAATGAGCTCCAAAGCAACCCTCATTTTTCTTGCCCACAAAAATCTGAGAAAATTCCCAAATATTCTTTGAACCCTAGGGCACCTTCCTGAGCAAAAACATTACATCACTTTTTGGAATATTTTTTCTATAGAAAATATTTCCTGTTCTGGACAGAGATGGTGGTTTCTACAGCAACTACCATTTTACTTGCTCCATTGTGCCTGGATTTTCTTGTGCATCATCACCTTGGTAGATGATGGCTAGCCTCCAAAGCCAGCCACCAACTCCCAGCCATTTGACCTCAGTAACATCTCAAAGTTACTGATCAGAAACTTACCTGGCGTGTAAAATCTTCTCTACTGCATCTGGAGCCAAACCAAAGCATGGTAATGCTCAAAACTACCACGAACATCAAGCCAGACATGATCTTTGGACGTTGGTTGACCTGAGGGAGGATTTCACGCGGTGACCATGCGTGTCCACGATGCCAGCATGCTTGTCGGCGCGCTCTGGGTGCCGCCGAGTGCTCTGTTCCCGCGTGCTCGCTTCCCTCATCTGCCCGAGCGTGCCAAACTTCGCCACCATCCTCGTCTCAACGCCATTAACTCCCCCTGGCGCTCGTCGACGCCGGAGCTCGCCGCAGCGAGCACGGGCACGGTCTGGCCAACCCAACAGTGCGGTGCGCACTGTGAATGTTGCCTTCTCTTCGTTCCTATGCTCGTCCCCGTTCGCCAACAGTCGCCGCGTGAGCTGCGTTGCCTTCTCCCCCTCTCACTGACGCCGCTCGTCGCCGAGCGCCGTGGACAGGTGTCCACCGGCGGAACCCGAACACCCCCTCTCAGCTCGCCTATAAATGGAGCCGCCCCCAGCCTCCTCGAGCACCATCCACCACTCCCACACACCCCACAAGCACGTAGGAAACCGTAGCCCGTCCGGGCAGGCCGCGGGCCGCCATCCTCAAGCTCGAGCTCGTTGGCGATCCCCTATGGTCGTCGCGGTAGCTCCAGCCCCTCCCAGGCTAGGGTGATCCTTCCAGGGCCTCCGCCTCTCTCCGGTGAAGCCATCCCGTCCCCATGGAGCCCCTGAAGTTGCCTCTGCTCGTCGTCTTCCTCATCTCCGGCGACCACCACCCTCTTCCTTCGCTTACAAGGTCAATTCTGACGCCGTCCGACCACCCCTAGCTACGCTATGGGTATGGGCAGGTGCGCCTCCACCCCCTCTCTTGATCCCTCCCACTCATTTTAGCCAAGGAGCCCGCGTCGCCGGCAAGAGCTCTGGGGAAGCCACGATCCCCCTCTGTTTCCTTCTCCCCTCCTTCTCCCCTGACTAGCAGGGCCCACTAGTCAGCCACTCAGTACGCGCACGAAGCGGTACGAGTGGTGGCGCCCTGAGGCTTTACGCCTTCGACGTCACCCCCTAGTCTGTTTTATTTAAATTCAAATTCAATCCATTTCCAGAGAGCTTCAAACAGCTATAACTCTTCAACCATAAGTCTAAATGAATTGATTCTTTTTGCATTATGTTCTTTGCAGAGAAATCGAGTAGCTCACCAAAAATGAGATTTTTCTAAGCTGTCTAGAATTTCTGGTGATTTTCAGAAGAGTTCTTGATATTTTCTTCTTGTGCTTAAATTTATTTTCAGAGGGTGAGGCTTGTCTTAAGGATCACCAGAAGGCTTGTGAACCTCATCGACACTAAGGCAAGCCACAGCAACACTTTCATGGTGTCATTTCAATATTGATGATTTTCTTACTTGAATGAAATGATTAATCCATGCATTTAAATAACTATTATGTTATTTATATTCTGTCAAGTATTTATTAGTCATTATGCTTGATTTACAGAATGTTTGGAACTAGTTTAGTTGGTAAAAAAAAGCTAAGGCCTACTTGTGGTAATGATAAAATGATTTGTTATGCATATGAGTAATTACTTAAAGTTATTTTCTTGCATAAATAAAATAGTTAAATTTGCTAGAAAATACTCTGTTAAGTACTTGTTTAGCCATTTACAGAATGTTTGAACCTAACTTGGTTGGTAAAGAAATTAGGATTTGACTGTGGTGATGACAGTAAATTTTTGCTGTGCATATGAGAAATTAAACGAAGTAATTTTCTTGCATGAGAAAATAATAATACTTGCTGCAAAATATATTGTTAAAATGAGAGTTACCCTGTCCAGGAAAGTAATATAAGTTGTTGATGCTTATGCTTAGTGTGAATATGGTTGACGTCAGTCGTTTTTGTTAATCTGTGATGCATGTGTAGTATTGCATTTCATGGCATGCTATGACACCGGTCATTTTCATTTTAAGTTGAACCTGAATATAACTCAACTTGAATATATCGTTGACTGGGTCATGGTGCCGCTGAATTGAGACTTTTCTAGTGCAACCACATTTGCCTTTGTGGGAACGCCTTGATTCGGTCCATTGACATGCCTCTGGTTGGTGCCTCCAACTAGGGAAGGTTATGGGCATGCTTACCCTGGCCCGGTAAGCAGGCATAACCTTGTGTGCCCGTTGTTCAGATTATGGTACCGGGTCCCCGAGTGGGATCGTTTTGGCCATGACGGTGGTCGTTGTGTCATTGGTAGACACGGGGCCACCCAGGACTAGCCCATTGGGGATTGGGTCGGAGTGGCCGGGAGAGTGTCATGACAATGGAAGGGTTTCGTCGGAATGTCGTTGGTCCACCCAAATGGGAGTGTGAGGCCATGGGTTCCGTGGTGTGGGTACAGTGTGCTACCTCTGCAGAGTGTATAATCTATCGATAGCCGAGTCCACGGCCACGGACGCCTCGTAGTAGGTCCCACCATGAGTCAACGTTTAATAAACTTGCACACTAAGTCATGAACTTTGCACTGTTGATGATAGCGGAAAGGCCATCGAGATGTTCGAGACCAAATATTGGTCGTGGTTGTGATCGCCGTAAGGATCACGAGTTACTCTGGTCAAGACCACGATGGTGGTTTGTTTGTGATCCGAGAACGATCACGGTTGGTAAGTCGGTCCCGAGGGAAGTTTATCACAAGAGCATGATCACATCATGTTGGAACATTATTTCATTAATAACTGGTTAATTATCATGATATTGTTTGTCATTATGATTATGCATGTTGTGAGCTTGCAAGTACATTCAATGTACTGACCTGGCATGTCATGCCAGATTTCAGGAAAGTCGCGTTGGAAAGGAGCGCTGCTCAAGTCTAGATCATGTCCACATCGGTGTCCCTGTGCTATGGAGTTTCCGCTACGACGTTGTTCCGTTGCCGCGTAGTTGTTATGATCGAGGCCCCTTTATGTTCACTAAATAATGTACATATTGTTCAGCCGCACCATGCGTGCTGCTTGGCCTCGACATCTGTTGTAATATAAACTCTGATCTGCTAGCATCAATAAAGCGGTTGTTTTTCTGTACCAAGATGTTGTGTGTTGCCAGAAGACATGGTCTCTGGGCTGGCAATGCAGGTTAAACCGGTCGCTCTGAGCCGGGGTGCCACAATTTGCTCGCTCAACTTGGCCGTTAGTTTGTGGGTGATAGACAGAGGCATAATCGAGCTTAATGCACATTCTGGTGCACCAAGTTTTTACATCGTCGGCTGTAAAGTTCGAGCCGTTATCGGTGATGATGCTGTGGGGGACGCCGTAACAGTGTACGACCCCGGATATGAAGTCTATCACTGGTCCGGACTCGGTCGTTTTAACTGGTTTGGCTTCTATCCATTTGGTGAATTTATCCACCATGGCCAATAGGTATTTTTTTTCTTATGGCTTCCCCCTTTAAGGGGTCCGACCATGTCAAGCCCCCAGACCGCAAAGGGCCAAGTAATGGGAATTGTTTGGAGAGCGGTAGGTGGCATGTGGCTTTGGTTTGCAAAAAGCTGGCAACCGACGCAACGTTGAACGAGGTCCTATGCGTCTGCTCGGGCCGTCGGCTAGTAAAAACCTGTATGGAAGGCCTTGCTTACAAGGGCCCGAGCTGCGGCGTGGTGGCCGCCAAGTCCAGCATGAATTTCTGCCAAAAGTTGTCGTCCTTCCTCTTCGGAGATGCACCTTTGAAGTACTCCGGTAGCGCTTTTCTTATAAAGCTCTCCCTCGTGGACCTTATAGGCTTTAGACCGCCGCACAATGCAACGTGCCTCATTTGGGTCATCAAGGAGTTCTTGCCTAGTTAGGTAAGCCAAGAAAGGTTCTGTCCATGGGGCGATGACGGCCATAATCACGTGGGCCGAAGGTGTTATTTCGATGGCAGAGCCTCCGATTATGTCGGGGTTTTCGGGGTCTGGTGTTGTGGCCGGATCCAGACTGTTTTTGCCGGTCTCCCCTTCCCACACCACGGATGGCTTAAACAGCCTTTCCAAGAAGATATTAGGTGGGACAGGGTCACGCTTAGCGCCGATGCGTGCGAGAACATCCACCGCTTGACTGTTTTCTTGGACCACATGGTGGAATTCGAGGCCCTCGAACCGAGCTGACATTTTGAGGACGGCGTTGCGGTAAGCCGCCATTTATGGGTCTTTGGCATCAAAGTCCCCATTTATTTGAGATATTGCGAGGTTCGAATCCCCCGGCACCTCTAGGCATTGAATGCCCATGGAGACTGCCATCCGGAGATCAGCAACAGGGCCTCATATTCTGCTGCATTGTTGAAGTCTGTGTATAATATTTGGAGTACATATTGGATTGTACCTCCGGTGGGGGATGTCAGGACGACGCCTGCCCCGAGACCAGCCAGCATCTTAGAGTCGTCAAAGTGCATGATCCAATTGGAGTACGCCCCATACTCTTTAGGGAGTTCAGCTTCCGTCCATTCGATGACGAAATCAGCCAGTAATTGCGACTTATTGGCTCGCCGTAGTTTATATGTTATGTCAAACCTGAGGAGCTCGATAGCCCATTTGGCAATCCAGCCCGTGGCATCGCGGTTATTTATTATGTCATTGAGTGGTACTTCGGAGGCCACCATAATTCAACACTCTTGAAAGTAGTGTCGTAGTTTCTGGGATGCCATGAAGACCGCGTATGCTATCTTTTGATAATGTGGGTACCGTGATTTGCATGGAGTGAGGACGGTGGATACGTAGTATACCGGCTTTTGAAGCGGGAACTTATGTCCGTCCGTCTCTCGTTCGACGACGAGCACTGTGCTTACAACTTGGTGTGTTGCCGCTATATATAACAACATTGGTTCACCGACATTTGGCGCGGCCAAAATTGAGTTCGTGGCCAGTATGGCTTTTATTTCTTCCAATCCGGCCGTGGCCGCATATGTCCACTCGAAGTGTTCGGTGCGTCGAAGAAGGCGATAAAGAGGTAGTGCCTTTTCTCCTAATTGGGAGATAAAGCGGCTTAAGGCAGCCACGCATCGAGTTAATTTCTGGATTTTCTTGAGGTCTGTTGGGATAGCCAACTGTGACAAAGCTCGGATATTAGCCGGGTTTGCTTCAATTCCTCTATTGGAGACGGTGAAGCCCAAGAGCTTTCCGGTGGGCACGCCGAAAACACATTTTTCTGAATTGAGCTTGATGTCATATGTTCGGAGATTGTCGAACGTGAGCCTCAAGTCGTCTACTAAGGATTAGACGTGTCTTGTTTTAATGACCACATCATCTACGTATGCCTCCACTGTTTTGCCGATTTGTGTTTCCAGGCATGTCTGAATCATGCGTTGATAGGTTGCACCGGCGTCTTTGAGCCTGAAAGGCATGGTGTTAAAATAGAAGGGGCCGTATGGAGTGATGAATGCCATTGCGGCTTGATCGGACCCTGCCATCTTAATTTGATGGTATCCGGAGTATGCGTCGAGGAAGCACAATGAGTCGTGTCCTGCGGTAGCGTCGATAATTTGATCAGTGCGGGGGAGGGGGAAGGGATCCTTGGGGCAAGCCTTGTTAAGGTCCTTGAAATTGACACGTAGGCGCCAGGATTTGTCCTTCTTTGGTACCATCACCAGGTTTGCTAGCCAGTCCGGATGTTTTATTTCTATAATGAATCTGGCCTCGAGTAACTTGGCTAGCTCTTCTCCCATGGCTTGTCGCTTAGGCTCAGAGAAACGCCGAAGAGTCTGCTTGACCGGCTTGAACCCCTTTAGAATGTTAAGGCTATGCTCGGCCAGCCTGCTGGGATTCCTGGCATGTCTGAAGGATGCCAGGCGAAGATGTTCCAATTCTCGCGCAAGAACTCCCGTAGTGCGGCGTCTGTTGTGGGGTTCAGTTGTGCCCCGATGGATGCTGTTTTTGTAGGGTCCGTTGGGTGGACCTGGAATTTGACTATTTCATCCGCTGGTTTAAAAGAGGTGGACTTGGGTCTTTTGTCGAGTATCATGTCGTCCTTGTCCACTGTGGAGTGCAGCGCAGTTAGCTCTTCGGCCGCAAGGGCTTCGGATAACGCCTCGAGGGCTAGTGCAGCGGTTTTATTTTCGGCGTGGAGTGCTATGTCTGGATCACTAGCCAGAGTGATGATTCCATTGGACCCGGGCATTTTGAGCTTCATGTACCCGTAATGGGGTATAGCTTGGAAGATCGTGAATGCCTCCCGCCCTAAAAGGGCGTGGTATCCGCTACTGAACGGGGCCACTTGGAATGTGATTTCTTCGGACCTATAATTCTCCGGCGTGCCGAATACCACATCTAGTGTGATTTTTCCCGCACATCGTGCCTCTCGACTAGGGATGATTCCTCTGAAGGTCGTGCTGCTTTGCTCAATGTGGCTCTTGTCTATTTCCATTTTGCCGAGAGTTTCCTCGTAGATGAGGCTTAATCCGCTACCACCGTCCATGAGCACTTTATTAAGACGGAAGCCGTCCACAATTGGACTAAGGACCAAAGCGGCTGGTGCTCGGGCTGTTCGGAATTGAGGTTCGTCACTAGCATTGAAGGTTATGGCCGTGTCGTTCCATGGATTTATTGCTGCAACATGGCAGACTTCGGCAAGGCTGCGGAGTGTTCGCTTGCGCCTATTATTTGAGGCGGAGGTCTCGAAGACTGTCAATACTGTATTGTTATTTTCCATGGGATGGTGCTCTGTTGTATTGTTGATGAGCATATCCTCGCCGCTCTTGGCCACCTGCCGGAGTATGCAACATGCTCTAAGGTTGTGTGTTGGCATGGTATTCGCTGTACTGTGAATTTTGCATGGCCCATTGAGCCATCCCTCCAATACAGTTCTACGCCCTGTAGTGGGCTTTTGTTTCTTTGTAATTGGATCGGGTGACTTACGAGAGTACACCCTTTTAGTTCGGATGGAGGGTTTAGTGAGAGCCGGAGGGTCCCAGAATTTTGTTTGGGTTTTCCAGGCGCTTTCCATGGCACAGTACTTTCGTACTATGGCCGCTAAGTCAGCAAAGTGTGCTATGTCATGGCGAATTATGGCGTTGAGGATTCCCTTGTCCGTGCAATTTTTGCAAAAGAATGAAATCGCGTCTTCCTCGCGATAGTCCTTGACCTTGCTCATTACAAGGAGGAATCTTGCCCAATAGTGATGTACTATCTCTTGGGGCTCTTGTCTAATGTGGGAAAGATCACTTGAGTCTGGGTGGGTGGGTAGATTTAGGTCCAAACCCTGACCCGATCTGAGACCCCGGGGCGGAGGAGTTTCTGAGCTTAGCAGTTCGGACTCTAGGATGTTGCCCAATAGTTCTGGCCTGCCGTCTGATTCTAGGTTTGAGGCTTGGGCCATGTCCTCCCGTGGACGGGTATCCGGCTCGGAGAGCTCGGGAATCCGGACATAGTTTGTCCTCAAAATAGAGGAAGAATTGCTACATTGCTCCTCCACCACCGCTATCTGATGGGTGACCGGCGGAGAGTTAATCTCCCTTTGGTCGGGTTTAAGCCCGATCCGATCATAGTCTGTTGCGACTCCCAGGGCGGTGATGCGATCCAAGAGCTCGTTCAGGGAAGAGAACTCTATTGGATCCATCTGCTCGGCGAATCCCGAGCCGACGTGGAGGCTGTTTTTGATGACCCGAGAAGTCATCATCGGCGCGACGGCCGAACGGGCGGTCATGACGAAGCCGCCTAGTCGGAGAGTTTGGCCTACAGCCAGGGCTCCCCTCGAGGTAATGTTGTCTTTGACAACAAGACGAGCCATCAAGCCTTATCGTGGCAGCACAGTGGAACTCTCAATGAAAGCACCAATGTCGGTGTCAAAACCGGCGGATCTCGGGTAGGGGGTCCCGAACTGTGCGTCTAAGGCGGATGGTAACAGGAGGCAGGGGACACAATGTTTACCCAGGTTCGGGACCTCTCGATGGAGGTAATACCCTACTTCCTGCTTGATTGATCTTGATGATATGAGTATTACAAGAGTTGATCTACCACGAGATCGTAGAGGCTAAACCCTAGAAGCTAGCCTATGATTATGATTGTTCTTGTCCTACAGACTAAACCCTCCGGTTTATATAGACACCGGAGGGGGCTAGGGTTACACAGAGTCGGTTACAAGGGAGGAGATCTACATATCCGAATTGCCAAGCTTGCCTTCCACGCAAAGGAGAGTCCCACCCGGACACAGGACGAAGTCTTCAATCTTGTATCTTCATAGTCCAACAGTCCGGCCGAAGGATATAGTCCGGCTATCCGAGGACCCCCTAATCCAGGACTCCCTCAAGGTGGTCAAAGCATATGGTTTTATACAGACTTACAGTGAAGCCTGTATTTACAAGAAAGTGAGTGGGAGCTCTGTAGCATTTCTGATATTATATGTGGATGACATATTGTTGATTGGAAATGATGTAGAATTTCTGGATAGCATAAAAGGATACTTGAATAAGAATTTTTCAATGAAAGACCTTGGTGAAGCTGCTTACATATTGGGCATCAAGATCTATAGGGATAGATCGAGACGCTTAATAAGACTTTCACAAAGCACATACCTTGACAAAGTTTTGAAGAAGTTCAAAATGGATCAGTCATAGAAAGGGTTCTTGCCTGTGTAACAAGGTGTGAAGTTGAGTTAGACTCAAAACCCGACCACGACGGAATATAGAGATAGAATGAAAGTCATTCCCTATGCCTAAGTCATAGGTTCTATAAAGTATGCCATGCTGTGTACCAGACTTATTGTGTGCCTTACCATGGGTTTGGCAAGGAGGTACAAGAGTGATCCAGGAGTGAATCACTGGACATAGGTCAAAATTATCCTTATAGGACTAAGAAAATATTTCTCGGTCTGGATATGTATTGAAAGTGGGAGCAATTAGCTAGAGTAGCTCCATGTACATCATTGTAGACATAGAAATTTGCAAAATACACACGGATCTGAATGTGATAGACCCGTTGACTAAACCTCTCTCACAAGCAAAACATGATCACACCTTAATACTCTTTGGGTATTAATCACATGGCGATGTGAACTAGATTATTTGACTCTAGTAAACTCTTTGGGTATTGGTCACATGGCGATGTGAACTATGGGTGTTAATCACATGGCGATGTGAAGTAGATTATTAACTCTAGTCCAAGTGGGAGACTGAAGGAAATATGCCCCAGAGGCAATAATAAAGTTGTTATTTTATATTTTTCTTATCCATGATAAAGGTTTATTATTCATGCTAGAATTGTATTGATCAAAAACCTAAATGCATGTGTGGATACATAAACAGATATCGTGTCCCTAGTGAGCCTCTACTAGACTAGATCGTTGATCAAAGATGGTTAAGGTTTCATAATCATAGACATGTGTTGTCATTTGATAACGGGGTCACATCATTAGGAGAATGATGTGATGGACAAGACCCATCCGTTAGCTTAGCATAATGGTCGTTCAGTTTTATTGCTATTGCTTTCTTCATGTCAAATACATATTCCTTCGACTATGAGATTATGCAACTCACGGATACCAGAGGAATGCCTTATGTGCTATCAAACGTCACAACGTAACTGGGTGATCATAAAGATGCTCTACAGGTATCTCCGAAGGTGTTTGACCGATCGAGATTAGGATTTGTCACACCGAGTATGGCATAGATCGAGATTAGGATTTGTCACACCGAGTATCGGAGGGGTATCTCTGGGCCCTCTTGGTAATACACATCATAAGCTTGCAAGCAAATGACTAAGAAGTTAGTCACGAGGTGTTTTATTACGGAACAAGTAAAGAGACTTGCCGGTATCGCGATTGAACTAGGTATGAAGATACCGACGATCGAATCTCGGGCAAGTAACATACCGATGGACAAAGAGAATTACATATGTTGTCATAACGGTTTGACCGATAAAGATCTTCGTAGAATATGTAGGAGCCCATATGGGCATCCAGGTTCCGCTATTGGTTATTGACCGGAGAGGTGTCTCGGTCATGTCTACATAGTTCTCGAACCCGTCTGGTCCGCACGCTTAACGTTCGATGATGATATAGTATTATATGAGTTATGTGATTTGGTGACTGAATGTTGTTCGGAGTCCCAGATGAGATCACAAGCATGATGAGAAGTCTCTAAATGGTCGAGAGGTAAAGATTGATATATAGGATGATGGTATTCAGACACCGGAAGTGTTTTGGGGGGTACCGGGTACTTATCGGGTCACCGGAAAGTGTTCCGGGCACCCCCAACAAAAGATATGGGCATTATGGGCCAAGAGGGGAAATGCCCAGTCACAAGGGGTTGGTGCGTCCCCCATATGGGCCATCCTAAGAGGAGAACGAAAGCGGGGAAAGGGAAAGGAAAGAGTGGAATAGGATTCCCCCTTCCTTCCCTCTCCCCCCTCTTTCCTTCCCCCTCCGACAAATATGGCAAGGGGGTGCGGCTAAGGGGAGGACCCCAAGTAGGATTCAGCCTACTTGGGGCGCCTCCTGGCTGCCTCCCCTCTCTCTCCCACCTATATATATGGGGGGCGCCCTAGCACACCCCATACAATTGCTAGCCGTGTGCGGCGCCTCCCTCCACCGTTTACATCCCCGGTCATATTTTCATAGTGCTTAGGCGAAGCCCTGCGGAGATCACTTCAACATCACCGTCACCATGCCGTCGTGCTGGCGGAACTCATCTACTACCTCGACATCTTGCTGGATCAAGAAGGCAAGGGACGTCACCGAGCTGACCGTGTGCAGAACGCGGAGGTGCCATGTGTTCGGTACTTGATCGGTTGAAGCACGAAGAAGATCGACTACATCAACCGTGTTGTGAAACGCTTCCGCTTACGGTCTATGAGGGTACGTAGACATTCTCTCCCCCTCGTTTCTATGCATCTCTATGGATAGATCATTGCGTGTGCGTAGATTTTTTTTTGTTTTCCATGCATCGATTCCCAACAATCATGATCCTATCAGCTTGGAACATATGGAAGCAAAGGAATTGGTGCTACTTTCTCAAGATTTGACTGGCTGAGGGCACTCAAGTCTGACCTCCTAACTCTAAGTTATAGAGTTAAGCCAGAGTTAGCTGAGTTTATTAACACTCTCTCTACTTCCATTATTGTATAAATTTAGTCCTCATGGTACTGCCTCATTCTCTTTCCTCTAGCCCTAGTGCCATGTAAACCACCCTCTAAATATTTTCTCTTAACGAAGCAATAGTAGGAGCCTCTCCTGCTGTTTTAACTATTCAAAAAAACATAAAGTGGTTTGACGAACGGCAGACAAAGATGTCGCTTGCCACATGGCACAAATGTTAATTGAGTGCCTTCCTGGCGAAGGCGGTTGAACATGAGAGAGCCATGTGCTCGTCAGGTTGGCCGAGTGCCGGCAGTTGGCAAAGCCCAAAAATCTTTGCCCAGTGTCACATCTACTCATTTAGATGCTGGCAACATCCTAGACACTATTGTCCCTCGTCATATTGTTATTATTGCTGGAGTTGGCAACATCCGATTCGCGTCCGCGGAAGGCATTGATCATGGTGTGCGCCTTAAACAAGAATATGATGAGGGACTCGATCTCTGTATAAAACAGTGGTAGTATTGTCCCAATGTACGGGCTCCGCCACAATCTTGGGCGGGCTTGCCTTGTCGGAGTCCTGTTGGCTGATGTTCGAACAATCACAAACCTTTTCTTTGTTTAGTGCTGGTGTGGGAGATTCCGATGTTCCGACTAGTCTAGACACATTTGATGACCGCTTATTGAATGGTCAAAAGTGTTGTTTGTGGGAGGTTTGGTGATCCGCGTTTGAGTTGCCCTAAATCAGAAACGTGTCCATCTGACATAGTAAGTCTGGTGTTTGTAGTTGTCGCTAGGTTGTTTACAAACCTAGATGTAAATTTTACTTCTAGTGATTTTTTACTACCTTGATCGTTGATGAATAGATATGAAGTTTTCTTGATAAAAAAAGTCAAGTGCTTTTTCATTTCCCTGTCAAAAAGAGTTATTTTTTCTCATGGAAAACAGTAGTCAAGTCAAGCAGCTCAATCCTTCCCCAGATTCGCCGTGTCAGATCGACTATATCCGGTCAAATGCGTCCATGGGTATATCGTGCCCGAATCTTGCTACCTTGACAAAATTGGCACACTGGGCACCACCGTTTCCAATCAAGCAAAATGACATATCAACGTACGTACGTGTCAAAAACCAAGTGGCATCTGTAGCCAGTCTTTCAATATGCATGATTATATGTATATGCATTGTCTTGTCTCGCTCAGACTATTGAGTTGGTGTGCAAGATCTGGACGAATGCTAGCTGCGGGACGATATGATGGACTGACCAACAAAAGATCTATCCGGCTCAGTTTCTTCATTTCGTACGTGAGATCTTCACGCCGATCCTGGGTCTTTATACGATACAGGTCCCATGCACTTTCTGCCCGGAGCATAAGCGTTGCATGTAACCGGTCAAACAGGAAGTCTCTCAGGACATGTACGATGGTGACATATGATACACATACCTCATAATAAAAAGTAACTTGAGTTATATGTGTTGATTTTTTCTTTTCAATGCAAGCTATTATTAATGGGCCTCATCAAAAAATAAAAAGTGACTCTCACTACACATGCATCCTTCCTCTTCACTTTAATTTTTTCAAGTTTATGTACTGGACCACATTTTTCTCTCTAAGCACTCGCCTCGTAGAGAGGATCCTGCTTCCCCATCCAAATCTATTTTTTCTGTTATCCGATCCTACATGACATGTGAGGCATGACCCTAAGGCTATGCATTGGCCATGTCTTCAGAAGTCCCGATCAAATACCACCTCATGGACCACGCACATGCAAACACAGATACGATCTTGGAGGATCCTGGGAATGTAGACCGAGGAGAGCTCATGGATTGCCACTGGATTTAACAGGACGACACAGTAGTCTTGGTCTCCCTGGCCAGAAGAAAAGAAAGAGCTTAAGCAGTAGGTCGCGAATCAAACAATGTCAGGACCTTTCAAGCGAGCGAGCTAGCTGAGCTAATCCACCAATGAGAGGTTAATGTTAGTACTAATCTTGATGCATGCAGTTAGTTGGTTAGTGGATTGACTAGTCTGATGCATGCGTGTGCGTGTGTGCTTGTGGCATTAGTGTGTGCGTGCGCGTAGTGGTAGTTGTTGGGCTGTTAGCAGCGGCCGGCCGTGTCGTGCGCGAGGCCAGCGGATCGCTGGCATGCAGCTAGGCAGGAAGCGTGGGCGCTGCGTCTCCAGGCTACAAAGCCGTATGTATTTTGTTTGAGTTTGTGGCGAGCTGAAAAGGAAAAAGGGCGTTTTAGCGCCGGGGCGTTGAAGTCGCCGGGGCGTTGGTCGCCAGAAAACTATCTCTTGTTTCTTTGTCTACCTCCATCCATACACGTCAGAGAGAGCTAGCTAGGCTTCGGCAACAACAATTGGTATACAGAGCCACAAGGTTCGAGCGGCGGCCGTGGCGCGCGGCGGCGTCCGCGGCGCGCGCGGTGCGCGGCAGATATGAAGGTCTTGGCAACGGCACGCGGTGAGCGCGTGGCGTCGGTAACGCGCGGCGAGTCCACGGCGGTGTGGCGTGATGCCGTGCGCGCGGCGAGCGCGTGGCGTCGGCAACGCGCGGCGAGTGCGCGGCGATGTGGCGTGATGCCGTGCGCGCTACGAGTAGCGGCGGTCACGGAGACGAGGAGGTCGCGGAGGACCTGCGTGGTGGTGCAGAGGTCGCGACGGCTCGGCGCGACAACCGTGGAGGCGCGTGGCACGGAGACGCGGCGGGGTGGCGCACGGGACTGCGAGCAGCAGCGAGCGGCGGCTTGTGCCGGAGACGCAACGGAGGCGTACATGCCGACGAGGCGACAACGACGAGCCAGGGCTCCTGTCGGCAGGCCGTGCGGCGAGGCCACGGCTTAGGGGATGAGTGTTGGCCGGAATAAGCCGCAGCGCTAGTGTTGGACGCGTCGGGTGCGTGTATGGGCGCGCGCCAGGCGTGTCAGGCGCGGCGGGACCGCGGTGTAGGCGTGTGTGATCGGGCTCGTCGGGCGTGACGGATTCGCGCGGGATGTGCGGGACGCACTGGTGAAGTCGGGCGCGTCAGATGCGCGGGACGTGCGAGACGCACTGGTGTGGTCGGACTCGTTGGGCGTGTCGGGTGCGCACGGGACGGGCGTAGCGCAGAGGGATGCTGAGCGTGTGTCGCCGGCGGACAAGGAGCTCGGCATATGTCGCCGGGATCGTGACGGAGCACGGTACGATCGGCGTCGGTGCGCCGGGTCAGGTCCGGCGGCTGGATCACAGTTGTGGCGGCAACATCAACGACGAGAGCTGCAACAACTCCGGAGACGGTAAGTCAAGATTAGAAAGGAAAATGTTAGTGCTATTCTTGATGCATGTAGTTAGTTGGTTAATGGATTGACTAGTCTGATGCATGCGTGTGCGTGTGTGCTTGTGGCATTAGTGTGTGCGTGCGCGTAGTGGTAGTTGTTGGGCTGTTAGCAGCGGCTGGCCGCGTCGTGCGCGAGGCCAGCGGATCGCTCGCATGCAGCTAAGCAGGAAGCGTGAGCGCTGTGTCTCCAGGCTACAACGCCGTATGTATTTTGTTTGAGTTTGTGGCGAGCTGAAAAGGAAAAAAGACGTTTTAGCGCCGGGGCGTTGAAGTCGCCGGGGCGTTGGTCGCCAGAAAACTATCTCTTGTTCCTTTGTCTACCTCCATCCATACACGTCAAAGAGAGCTAGTTAGGCTTCGGCAACAACAGTTAAGAGAAAAAGAACCTTATTGTACACATGGATCCACTCTGAATATGAGAATACTGACGATCAAATCTCGGGCAAGTAACATACTGATGACAAAGGATATGACGTATGTTATTGTTGACATCAGATTTTGGCACAGCCAAGAACTTAATTAAGATGGCCTTAAATGGAGAAGTGCTCAAAGTGAGAAAGTTCCGTATCGTCAAAAGGATAAACTTTGATATTTGGGTCATAGCTATCCGATCACATCTCTAAGGCTGAAGTTGTGTTCGTAGTACTGAGATTTTGTATACAGAACACTTTTCGGCTGATTACACCCCCAAGACTGCCCCATATTGAAAACTGATCTACATGAATTGTCTTCGCCTCGTCGAAACGATCGATTTTGATATAAAGATCGTCTCAATCCGAGGTCATATGCAAAAGTTAGAGCCCGCACAGCGCGACCCTCCACTGAGCAAAAATATGACACCCGGAACCACACACATACGTGGTATGTCTGATGTGCTGCGTGAATAATTAGCTGTCTTGAACGAGCGATTTGACCCTCGAGATGACATCTGATGAAAAAATGTTCAACATAAAAGTTGTTCGTCTCGTCGAAACGGTCAAGATTGCTTTTGGGCTCGTTTCCATCCAAGATCGTTTGTCACCACAAAAAGGACCCTCAAAGTACAGCCAGTTTAAACCGAACGGTTTTGGAAAGTTCGGATAAAACCAGTCCGAATTTGACTAGGATTTTGGACGTGAATTGATGTAATTTTTCTTGTAAGGAAAGCCTACATAAATCCTTTGCTTGTACGGGAAGTCCAGCCGCCTCTTATATATGTTGGGGGTGACGGCCGATTGAAACAACACCAATCGAACCAACACATCTACTACTTTTTCGTGTTCATCTACTTTTTATCTCTTCTTTGTATCTTTCTTCTCGTTCTTTGCTAGTTCTTCATGCTGGAGGGCTGCAGATCCACGAGGCTCTAGGGGCGAGCGAATCGACCTGGAGCAGTCCATAGCCGCCGCGAGCCCTGACGGGGTCCCTCCCGGGAAAACGGGGCTTCGGGTCTACAAAAGCATCTGCCGGCTGTCCTGCGTATCACACTGCCGGTCAGATCTCCTTCGACGCGAACTGCAGTGCATCACCCCCGGCGTCGAGGGTACACGGTGACGTGTTCGTGTGCGAACACACTTTTTGGCGACTCCGCTGGAGAACGAAGTGTTGAACAGTCTCCGGCCCGTTCTTGCTACGAAGAGATCGTCATCTAGGGTTTGACATCTACAAAGGTAATATGAATACCCACTTCACTTATGTAGATGCAAATAATGCATATGTTGTTGCTAGATCGTCTAATGAGCATAATGTATCGGCTAGCCCTAGTTTTATCAATAATGTATTTAATTATGTGCAACAGCCGATTCAGAATAATCTTCATGCTTCAACTTCATATAATTTCAGCAACATGCAACATATGTATCCCAACTCACATGCATCGGCAACCCCACAAATCTATATGTCGATGAACAACATGATGAGTTCGGTTAATCAAGTTGAGATACCCCATGTAGGAACTTCCAATAGGATGCAACAAAGTGTTTAAACTTTCTATTCATCGGCAAATAACTTGCAGTTTGTTAATCCAGACGTGCCGGTGGATAGGGGAATTGGCCATGCTACTACTAGTTATTCGGGCAATTACCCTCAAACATCATATGCTACACCTCATGCTACTAATTTTCTAGCACCATACGCAACTGTTGATGTCCATAATTCGGCTCCCCACCTTCATGGTCATGGCCGAATAAGTGAAACTTCTACAGGAGCACAAATGCCTTCACCTACTACCGTGGCATATAATGTCCCCCCAACACAATTATAGAATTTCGGTGACATATCATTATCGAAAGAGTCTAAAAGTGTCGGGGGGCAATTCTATTCAGATTGGGTCATTAAAAAAATCTTACATCTTTTTGGGATGAATGCAATGTTGTTCTACATGAATTATAAAGTGGGAAAGCTTATTAATTCTACTGCAATCCAAGCTAGATTGTGCCAAAAAGAGAAAGCATTGGGTGTGGATAGAATTATCAAAAAAGATGGTGATTTGGATAATAAAGTTATTTCGGCTATTGAAAAGACCGAATCAAATATTACGTATGTCGAATCTATTCTAGAAAAACAGGATGACAAGGTGTTGGTGAGCTATTCGAAAGCGGAACAACCTATCGTTCAAGTAACGCAACCATCATGCTCTCCCAACGTGTTTGAAAAGGTATGTCTAGCAAGTGATTTACCTATCTTCCGATTTGGTCGCAGCTTTATTGTTGATGCTTCTATAAGAGAAATTCTCATAAGTAATTTTGAAAGATCAATGACGAAGGGAAATTTACTTGTTAGCAATAAAACTATTATAGAACATATCGGTCAGTCTATTATGCGATTTATAAAGACCGGCAGTGACCTATTATTGCAGCCAAAGTTTTCCCCATTGCTTTATCAAAATTTCATATCTAATTGGGTAGCTTTGCTTGTTTCTTACTTGGCTTGCACTTGGTCTCAATTGAGACATGTGTATTCTAACTATTTTCGTTTCAGAAATTTAAAGACAATGTCAAATTCTTTTGAAAAATTATGTTAATATAATATATTATCCAAATACATCGGAGATAGGGTGTAAAACACAATGAGCCGAATGGGGAGATTCTAAATCTGAACCATTCGTTTGCTCAACTCCAAAGCCATTTGCACACCAAGATCGGCTAGAAAATAAGAAGTATACCTTCAATTCAAGCATGTGTGATCAAATATTTGATTTGTTGCTGAAAAATAATTACATTAGAGTTCTTGATCACCATGTGAAGCCATCAATCCAAGGACGAATGTATTGCAAGTTGCATGATTCGTCCAAGCATAATTTTGAGGATTGCAATATGTTTCGTCAAATAGTTAAATCGGCCATTGATAAAGGACGATTAAAATTTGTTGAAACACCAAGGGATGACCAGTCTATTCTGATTGGTCCTAATGGAAAAAGGTTTTTGAATCAACTGCTTCAAGACGATTCCTTTAAAGATGAGAAGGTAAAAACTACAGGTGATGGGATCAAGCTTTCAAGTAAAAAAGTTGTTCAAGAGCACAATGAAAATATTCTTGAAGGCATGAGTTCTATCGAAGATACAATGAAGACGCCAAGGACTGGGGGGCAACAAGAAAATCCAAAGATTGATGCAAGTCAAGACAAAGGAGATAAAGGCCGCAATAAGCACAAGTGCAAGAAATCCAAGGTCACTTTTGCACAATTATTAGATAAATATCAAAAGAAGAGTGAAGAGAAAAGTGCTTATCGGCCAACTAATGGAAAAGCATCAAGATCACCCCCTAGGCGCAAACCCGAGGATTTGTATTGGCAAAATGAGAATTCTAATGCGGTATATTCATATCCATATTTTGTGCCGCCAATGCCATGGATACCTTCCTATGATCATGTAAATCCATATCCATCGTGGGACAAGTATGATACAAGGGCGCATTCTTCATCTTATTTTAGACCATCTCACAAACATTATGCAGCTCCAAAAAGATCAACATTTGAACAATCACATGTCAAAGACCGTTTCAATCATAAGGAATCGATCCGAAGCTCAAGGAACAAGAAAGAGGTGGTCAAACAAATTTATCGTGTTCAAAAAGATGGCCGTAAGAGTGCTACTTCAGATTTGATCTCAAATGAGAAGAAGCCAATTAAAGTATTCACATTGGCTACTAATGGTGATGAGGCAAGTCAATCAAGTACCAAATCTGAAGAGAAGAAGTTGAGAGTGCACATGGTAATGTTAGAGTTATAATATAAGCCATGTACCCCTTTGTGTTTATCCCGTTGTATAAGAGGTTTCCTGCATATATTCCACACCTGTACATGTATATATACTGGCCTATGGCCTCCTGGAAATACAAGTTGCATATTCCTAACATGGTATTAGAGCCTTAGGGTTTTTTTAGCACGTGCAACTCGTGCTCTCGATCCAATCTACTGTCCACGCAGCCGCCGCCCTTCTTCTCTTGGTCGGCGCTGCTCTCGGGTGCCTTCACCACCGCAGGTCAACCCTGCTCTTGCTGCTGCTATCTACCCAGACGCTACTCTCCGGCGCCTTCACACCGCAGGTCAACTATCCCGTCTCATCTGCAGATCCGCCTGCTGCTGCTATCTACCCAAACGCAGGTCAATGCATCTGGCTTCTAGTGTTGGATCCAACTCGCCGCTGCCTGCCTCAAGCCGCGCGAGCACTTCAGCCCGAGCGATCCCGTCAGCAGCTCCAGTCCGTCTCCCGCAAATCCGTCCGATCCGCCGCTTGACGCGCCCGCTGCACGTGGACTCCGCCTCGCGTGGAGCCGTGGGTGTGTTCGATCCGCCTCCTGGTGCTGGACTACTTTTGCTAGTCACGTGTGTGAGCTAGCTAGCTGTTTGGTCTTCCACCTGCCTTTCTGTTGATCAGTAAATAAAAAAACAGGCGCGATGTCGGCATCTTCTGGCTATGTTGCTGTCCCTCGCTGTCCGATGATCTTTGATGGTACTAACTACACCGAGTTCACTGGCTTCATGCGCATTCACATGCGTGGCATCCGTCTCTGGGGTGTTCTTTCTAGCGAGGTCTGTTGTCCGCCACGTCCAGTTCCTCCGGTGGCCCCTACTCCGCCGACTCCACCGGTTCTTCCTACGGATGCTAATCAGGCCGCCAAGGATGCGGCTAAGATTGCTAATGAGGCTGCTGCTCGTGCTTATGATGAGAGGGTTTTGGCTTATGAGGAGGCTCTTCAGACGTATCATGGTGCTTTGTCTGTTTACACCCAGTGGCTTGATGATGATGCTCGTGCTGCAGCTGTTCTCACTGCTAGTGTTCTGCCTCAGTTTGCTTCTGAGTTTCTGGGTCTTCCTACTGTCTTTGAGATGTGGACCCGTCTTCGTCAGCGCTATCAGCCCTCTGGTGATGCCTTATACCTTTCTGTGGTCCGTCAGGAGCATGCTCTTCAGCAGGGTGACTCTACTGTTGATGACTTCTATGCACAGAGTTCTGCTATCTGGCGCCAGCTTGATTCTCTCCGCAGTGCTGGTTGTCGTACTTGCCCCTGTTGCCAGGCTGTTTAGGCCAATTTGGAGTTTCATCGTGTCTATGAGTTCTTGTCTCGGCTCCGTAAGGAGTTTGAGTCCTAGCGTGCTCAGTTGTTTGCTCGTGGCCGTATTTCTCTCATGGAGGCGCTTTTTGAGATTCGTGCTGAGGAGACTCGCTTATGTGGTGCTGGTTTGCTGGAAGTTCCCTCTGTGCTCGCTACTCGGTCTTCTTCCACGCCACCTGCTGCACCGACCCCTTCTCGCTCGAGTGCTCCGCCGCTCTTGCCCACTCCTTATGGAGGCTCAGGTCGCCCCCGTCCACATTGCGATTACTGCAACAATGATGGTCATATTGAGTCCCGGTGCTACACGAAGAGGAAACACATGCGCAAGGCGCGATCATCCTCTTCAGGGACTTCGTCATCTACCTCGACAGCTTCAGCCATTGCTTTGACTGAGCAGGATATTCTGAGACTTAAGCGTCTGCTTGCGGCTTCAGGTTCTTCCTCGATGGGTACTGCTGGTTCTGTGACTGATTCTTCCCGCACTGAGCAATGGCCCTGTACATCCCCATGGGTTCTGGACTCTGGAGCTTCTTTTCATATGTCTTCTCATTCTTCCACTTTGTCCTCTCTTCGATCACTGGATTCTCCTGTTCATGTCTTCACTGCTGATGGTACTCCACTTTTTGTTGCTAGTAGAGGCAATCTTACCACTCCTTCTTATTCTGTTCCTGATGTTGCTCATGTTCCTCGACTTACCATGAATCTGTTTTCTGCTGGTCAACTTACCAATTCTGGTTGTCGCGTCATCCTTGACGTTGACTCTTGTTCTGTCCAGGACTATCGCACGCACACTGGTTGGGGCTGGCCCTCGTCGCCGTGATTCTCAGGGTCTTTGGGAGTTGGACTGGCTTCATGTTCCTTCCGCTGCCACCACCATCGCCAGTTCCTCCGCTTCAGTTGCTTCTGTTACTAGTTCCTTCAAGCAGTGGCATCATCGACTTGGTCATCTGTGTGGTTCTCGGTTGTCGTCTTTAGTTCGTCGAGGTCTTCTGGGGTCTGTCTCAGGAGATGTCTCTTTAGAGTGTTAGGGTTGTCGTCTTGGCAAGCAGATTCAGTTACCATATTCACATAGTGAGTTAGTGTCTAAGCGTCCTTTCGATTTAGTCCATTCTAATGTATGGGGTCCGGATCCTTTCGCTTCGAAAGGTGGTCATAAATACTACATTATTTTCATAGATGATTTCTCTCGTTACACATGGCTTTATTTCATGACTTCTCGTAGTGAGGTGTTGTCTATTTATAAGCGTTTTGCTGCCATGGTTCATACTCAGTTCTCTTCACCCATTCGTGTTTTTCGTGCTGACTCCGCTGGCGAGTATATCTCTAAGATGTTGCGTGGTGTTCTTGCTGAGCAAGGAACTCTCTCTCAATTCTCTTGTCCTGGTGCTCATGCTCAGAATGGTGTGGCTGAGCGAAAGCATCGACATCTTCTTGAGACGGCTCATGCATTGATGATTGCTGCCTCTCTCCCGCCTCATTTTTGGGTTGAGGCCGTCTCCACCTCCACCTATCTTATCAATATACAGCCTTCTGCTGCTCTACAGGGTGGTGTTCCTTTCGAGCGTCTTTTTGATCGTTCTCCCGATTATTCGATGCTTTGCTTGTTTGGTTGTGTTTGTTATGTTCTTCTTGCCCCTCGCAAACGCACCAAACTGACCGCTCAGTCTGTTGAGTGTGTCTTCTTAGGCTACAGTGATGAGCATAAGGGCTATCGTTGTTGGGATCCTATCAGTCATCGGATGCGTATCTCTTGAGACGTGACTTTTGATGAGTCTCGTCCCTTCTACCCACGCCCATCTTCCTTGATTTTTTTCAGTGGAGGATATCTCTTTCCTCACTTTTCCTGACTCACCTATCACCCCCGTCGCGCCTGTGCCTATTTGTTCCACTCCCTCTGCTTCTCCACCTCTAGTCAATTTGCAGCCACCATCTTCTCCGGTCTCCTCGCCTAGCATGCCACCGGATTCTATACCTTCATCTCCGGTGACTTCTTCGTCGCCACCCCCCGATTCTACCTTGGCGATTCCTCCTTCTATTGTTCCATCTTTTCCTCGGCATTACACTCGGCGTTCACGACCTGTGGATGCCTTATTGGATGAGTCTTCATCTTCCTCTCAACCTACTTATGGCTTGCGTTCTCGTCCTCTTCCGCCTGTTGATCGCTTTGGATTTCCCACCGCTGGTGCTGTTGTTCTTGAGCTGACTTCTTATCATCAGGCTGTTGTTCATCCTGAATGGCAGTTTGCGATGGCAGAGGAGATTGCTGCTCTTGAACGCACTGGTACCTGGAATCTTGTTTCTCTTCCTCCCGGAGTCTGTCCCATCACTTGTAAGTGGGTCTACAAGGTTAAGACTCGTTCTGATGGTTCTCTTGAGCGCCACAAAGCTCATCTTGTGGCTCATGGTTTTCAGCAGGAGCATGGTCGTGATTATGACGAGACTTCTGCTCCTGTGGCCCATATGACCACTATTCGTACACTTCTTGTTGTTGCCTCTGCACGCCACTGGTCTATATCTCAGCTTGATGTTAAGAATGCTTTTCTTAATGGTGAGCTGCGTGAGGAGGTGTACATGCAGCCACCACCTGGGTATTCTGTTCCTGATGGCATGGTATGTCGTCTTTGTTGCTCTCTCTATGGCCTTAAGCAAGCCCCCGCGCCTGGTTTGAGCGTTTTGCCTCTGTGGTCACTACTGCTGGTTTTTCAGCCAGTGCTCATGATCCAGCATTATTTATTCACCTTTCTCCCCGTGGCTGGACTCTTCTTCTTCTCTATGTTGATGACATGATCATCACTGGGGATGACCCCGAGTATATTGCCTTTGTAAAGGCACGTCTTAGTGAGCAGTTTCTTATGTCTGATCTTGGGCCTCTTCGCTACTTTCTTGGGATTGAAGTCTCTTCTACCTCTGATGGCTTTTTTATATCCCAGGAAAAGTATATCCAGGATCTTCTTGCTCGTGCTGCTCTTACTGACGAGCGCACTGTTGAGACTCCTATGGAGCTCAATGTTCACCTCCGTGCTACTGATGGTGATCCTCTCCCTGACCCGACGCATTATCGTCATCTCGTTGGCAGTCTTGTCTATCTAGCTGTCACTCGTCCGGACATCTCTTATCCGGATCATATTCTGAGTCAGATTGTCTCTGCTCCCACATTGGTTCACTATAGTCATCTCCTTCGTGTTCTCCGATATCTTTGGGGCACGATCTCCCACCGTCTATTATTTCCTAGCTCCAGTTCTTTACAGCTTCAGGCCTATTCGGATGCTACATGGGTTAGTGATCCTTCCTATCGCCGTTCACTTTCTGCTTACTGTGTTTTTCTTGGCGGTTCTCTCATTGCCTGGAAGACGAAGAAACAGATTGCAGTTTCCCGTTCGAGTGCTGAGGCTGAGTTGCGAGCCATGGCTCTTTTGACGGAAGAGGTGACTTGGTTACGGTGGTTACTTCAGGATTTTGGTGTTTCTGTCACTACACCGACTCTGCTCCTATCTGACAATACAGGTGCTATTAGCATTGCGCGCGATCCTGTGAAGCATGAGCTCACCAAGCATATTGGTGTTGATGCTTTCTATGTGCGCGCTGGTGTGCAGGATCAGGTTATTGCTCTTCAGTATGTGCCTTCCGAGTTACAGTTGGCAGATTTCCTGACGAAGGCCCAAACTAGAGCACAACATGGCTTTTATCTCTCCAAACTCAGTGTTGTTCATCCACCATGAGTTTGAGGGGGGGTGTTAGAGTTATAATATAAGTCATGTACCCCTTTGTGTTTATCCCGTTGTATAAGGGGTTTCCTGCATATATTCCACACCTGTACATGTATATATACTGGCCTATGGCCTCCTGGAAATACAAGTTGCATATTCCTAACAGGTAAAACAAGAATTGACATTGCTTCAAACAAAATCACAGCCAGGGTGCCCACTCGGCTTATCATATTGGCAAAAGAAGAAATTACAAAAATTTAGTGCACAAAAACTTGAAAAAAGGAATATGGCATGGGTTCCCAAAGGAAGTACTCAAAATAAAAATTATGTGCAAGCTTCCATTACCAGAAGAGCGGCAAAGGTGAAGAAGGAAAAGAGTGAAAACTATGAAGGACCAAGCCAAAGGTTTCAACATTTTCAGTCCACACATTATCCATATTCTTCAACTATGCCATTAATGCATATGCCATGGAATTCATCATCAGGTATGATTTTTTACCCTCAGTGGGCTTATTTTAATCCATGGATGCAGTATAATTTTTTACATCATGAAAGGGTATTACCAAATCATCATACGTTCGATTAGCTTAACTTTTGCTGCTAATCAAAGTGGCCGATATATCACTATCGCCCTAAGCATAAACATGGCTGATATAGAAATTATCACCCTAAGCACATAAAATGGCTGATGGAGTGTTGACATCGTCTTAGGAAAAGCATCGTGCAAGTTATTTTTCGGCACATAATTTTCCCGAAAAACAGAGGGGCATATGTTGACACCAGATTTTGGCACGGCCAAGAACTTAATTAAGATGGCCTCAAATGGAGAAGTGCTCAAAGTGAGGAAGTTCTGTATCGTCAAAAGGATAAACTTTGATATTTGGGTCATAGCCATCCGATCTCATCTCTAAGGCCGAAGTTGTGTTCGAAGTACTGAGATTTTGTATCCAGAACACTTTTCGGCTGATTACACCCCCAACACTGCCCCATATTGAAAATTGATCTACATGAATTGTCTTCGTCTCGTCGAAACGATCGATTTTGATATAAAGATCGTCTCAATCCGAGGTCATATGCAAAAGTTAGAGCCCGCACAGTGCAATCCTCCAGTGAGCAAAAATTGTTGGGTTTCGTAATAATTTCAAAAAAATTCCTACGCACACGGAAGATCATGTGATGCATAGCAACGAGAGGGGAAAGTGCTGTCTACGTACCCACGCAGACCGACTGCGGAAGCGTTGACACAACGTAGAGGAAGTAGTCATACGTCTTCGCAATCCAACCGATCAAGCACCGAAACTACGGCACCTCCGAGTTCGAGCACACGTTCAGCTCGATGACGATCCCCGGACTTCGATCCAGCAAAGTGTCGGGGAAGAGTTCCGTCAGCACGACGGCGTGGTGACGATCTTGATGCACTACAGCAGCAGGGCTTCGCCTAAACTCCGCTACAGTATTATCGAGGAATATGGTGGCAGGGGCACCGCACACGGCTAAGGAATAGATCGCATGGATCAACTTGTCTTTCTGGGGTGCCTCTGTTGGGTAACGTAGCAGAAATTCAAAATTTTCCTACGTGTCACCAAGATCTATCTATGGAGAGACTAGCAACGAGGGGAAGGAGAGTGCATCTACATACCCTTGTAGATCGCTAAGCGGAAGCGTTCAAGTGAACGGGGTTGATGGAAGTCGTACTCGTCGTGATTCAAATCACCGATGATCAAGTGCCGAACGCACGGCACCTCCGCGTTCAACACACGTACAGCCCGGTGACGTCTCCCACGCCTTGATCCAGCAAGGAGAGAGGGAGAGGTTGAGGAAGACTCCATCCAACAGCAGCACAGCGGCATGGTGGTGGTGGAGGAGCGTGGCAATCCTGCAGGGCTTCGCCAAGCACCACGGGAGAGGAGAAGGACTTGGGAGAGAGGGAGGGCTGCACAAAAGTCAAAGGTGTGTCTCAAGAGGCCCTCCTACCCTCACTATATATAGGGATCCCAAGGGGGGGTGCGCCAGCCCTAGGAGATCCAATCTCCTAGGGGGCGGCGGCCAGGGGAGGTTTCCCTCCCCCCCAAGGCACCTAGGAGGTGCCTTCCCTCCTTGGGACTCTTCCTTAGGGTTCCCCTTTCACCCTAGGCGCATGGGCCATAAGGGAAGTGGCGCCCCAGCCCACTTTGGGCTGGATCCCTTCCCACTTCAGCCCATGGGACCCTCCGGGATAGGTGGCCCCACCCGGTGGGCCCCCGGGACCCTTCCGGTGGTTCCGGTACAATACCGATGACCCCGAAACTTGTCCCGATGGCCGAAATAGGACTTCCTATATATAAATCTTTACCTCCGGACCATTCCGGAACTCCTCGTGACGTCCGGGATCTCATCCGGGACTCCGAACAACATTCGGTAACCACATACAAGCTTCCTTTATAACCCTAGCGTCATCACCTTAAGTGTGTAGACCCTACGGGTTCGGGAGACATGCAGACATGACCGAGACGTTCTCCGGTCAATAACCAACAGCGGGATCTGGATACCCATGTTGGCTGCCACATGTTCCATGATGATCTCATCGGATGAACCACGATGTCAAGGACTTAATCAATCCCGTATACAATTCCCTTTGTCTATCGGTATGTTACTTGCCCGAGATTCGATCGTCGGAATCCAATACCTAGTTCAATCTCGTTACCGGCAAGTCTCTTTACTCGTTCCGTAACACATCATCCCGTGATCAACTCCTTGGTCACATTGCGCATATGATGATGTCCTACCGAGTGGGCCCAGAGATACCTCTCCGCTTACACGGAGTGACAAATCCCAGTCTCGATTCGTGCCAACCCAACAGACACTTTCGGAGATACCTGTAGTGCACCTTTATAGTCACCCAGTTACGTTGTGACGTTTGATACACCCAGAGCATTCCTACGGTATCCGGGAGTTGCACAATCTCATGGTCTAAGGAAATGATACTTGACATTAGAAAAGCTTTAGCATACGAACTACACGATCTTTGTGCTAGGCTTAGGATTGGGTCTTGTCCATCACATCATTCTCCTAATGATGTGATCCCGTTATCAACGACATTCAATGTCCATGGTTAGGAAACCGTAACCATCTATTGGTAAACAAGCTAGTCAACTAGAGGCTTACTAGGGACATGGTGTTGTCTATGTATCCACACATGTATCTGAGTTTCCTATCAATACAATTATAGCATGGATAATAAACGATTATCATGAACAAGGAAATATAATAATAACCAATTTATTATTGCCTCTAGGGCATATTTCCAACAGCCTCTGCCTCAGTATATAAAGGAGCCAAGGGGGAGGGGGGGCGCCGGCCAGGAGGAGGGTGCAGGAGGAGTCCTTCTCCTTCCGGGAGTAGGACTCCCCCCCCCAATCCTAGTTGGACTAGGATTCCCTGAGGGGGAAAGAGAGAGAAGGGGGGCCGGACACCTCTCCTAGTCCTAATAGGACTAGGGGGAGGGGGGAGGCACGCGGCCACCTTGGGCTGCCCCTTTCTCCTTTCCACTAAAGCCCATCTAGGCCCATATGGTTCCCGGGGGGTTCCGGTAACCTCCCGATACTCCGGTAAAATCCCGATTTCACCCGGAACACTTCCGATATCCAAACATAGGCTTCCAATATATCAATCTTTATGTCTCGACCATTTCGAGACTCCTCGTCATGTCCATGATCACATTCGTGACTCCGAACAACCTTCGGTACATCAAAATGCATAAACTCATAATATAACTGTCATCGTAACCTTAAGCGTGCGGACCCTACGGATTCGAGAACAATGTAGACATGACTAAGACACGTCTCCGGTCAATAACCAATAGCGGGACCTGGATGCCCATATTGGCTCCTACATATTCTACGAAGATCTTTATCGGTCAGACCGCATAACAACATACGTTGTTCCCTTTGTCATCGGTATGTTACTTGCCCGAGATTCGATCGTCGGTATCCAATACCTAGTTCAATAATACATCATCTCGCAACTAACTCATTAGTTGCAATGCTTGCAAGGCTTATGTGATGTGCATTACCGAGAGGGCCCAGAGATACCTCTCCTACAATTGGAGTGACAAATCCTAATCTCGAAATACGCCAACCCAACATCTACCTTTGGAGACACCTGTAATGCTCCTTTATAATCACCCAGTTACGTTGTGACGTTTGGTAGCACCCAAAGTGTTCCTCCGGCAAACGGGAGTTGCATAATCTCATAGTTATAGGAACATGTATAAGTCATGAAGAAAGCAATAGCAACATACTAAACGATCGGGTGCTAAGCTAATGGAATGGGTCATGTCAATCAGATCATTCAACTAATGATGTGACCTCATTGATCAAATAACAACTCACTGTTCATGGTTAGGAAACATAACCATCTTTGATTAACGAGCTAGTCAAGTAGAGGCATACTAGTGACACTTTGTTTGTCTATGTATTCATAAATGTATTATGTTTCCGGTTAATACAATTCTAGCATGAATAATAAACATTTATCATGATTATAAGGAAATAAATAATAACTTTATTATTGCCTCTAGGGCATATTTCCTTCAGTCTCCCACTTGCACTAGAGTCAATAATCTAGATTACACTGTTATGATTCTAACACCCATGGAGCCTTGGTGCTGATCATGTTTTGCTCGTGGAAGAGGCTTAGTCAACGGGTCTGCAACATTCAGATCCGTATGTATCTTGCAAATCTCTATGTCTCCCACCTGGACTAGATCCCGGATGGAATTGAAGCGTCTCTTGATGTGCTTGGTTCTCTTGTGAAATCTGGATTCCTTTGCCAAGGCAATTGCACCAGTATTGTCACAAAAGATTTTCATTGGACCCGATGCACTAGGTATGACACCTAGATCGGATATGAACTCCTTCATCCAGACTCCTTCGTTTGCTGCTTCCAAAGCAGCTATGTACTCCGCTTCACATGTAGATCCCGCTACGACGCTTTGTTTAGAACTGCACCAACTGACAGCTCCACCGTTTAATGTAAACACGTATCCGGTTTGCGATTTAGAATCGTCCGGATCAGTGTCAAACCTTGCATCAACGTAACCATTTACGACGAGCTCTTTGTCACCTCCATATACGAGAAACATATCCTTAGTCCTTTTCAGGTATTTCAGGATGTTCTTGACCGCTGTCCAGTGATCCACTCCTGGATTACTTTGGTACCTCCTTGCTAGACTTATAGCAAGGCACACATCGGGTCTGGTACACAGCATTGCATACATGATAGATCCTATGGCTGATGCATAGGGAACATCTTTCATATTCTCTCTATCTTCTGCAGTGGTCGGGCATTGAGTCTTACTCAACTTCACACCTTGTAACACAGGCAAGAATCCTTTCTTTGCTTGATCCATTTTGAACTTCTTCAAAATTTTGTCAAGGTATGTTGTTTGTGAAAGTCCAATTAAGCGTCTTGGTCTATCTCTATAGATCTTTATGCCTAATATGTAAGCAGCTTCACCGAGGTCTTTCATTGAAAAACTCTTATTCAAGTATCCCTTTATGCTATCCAGAAATTCTATATCATTTCCAATCAGTAATATGTCATCCACATATAATATCAGAAATGCTACAGAGCTCCCACTCACTTTCTTGTAAATACAGGCTTCTCCGAAAGTCTGTATAAAACCAAATGCTTTGATCACACTATCAAAGCGTTTATTCCAACTCCGAGAGGCTTGCACCAGTCCATAAATGGATCGCTGGAGCTTGCACACTTTGTTAGCTCCTTTTGGATCGACAAAACCTTCTGGTTGCATCATATACAACTCTTCTTCCAGAAATCCATTCAGGAATGCAGTTTTGACATCCATCTGCCAAATTTCATAATCATAAAATGCGGCAATTGCTAACATGATTCGGACAGACTTAAGCATCGCTACGGGTGAGAAGGTCTCATCGTAGTCAATCCCTTGAACTTGCCGAAAACCTTTCGCGACAAGTCGAGCTTTGTAGACAGTAATATTACCATCAGCGTCAGTCTTCTTCTTGAAGATCCATTTATTCTCAATTGCTTGCCGATCATCGGGCAAGTCAACCAAAGTCCATACTTTGTTCTCATACATGGATCCCATCTCAGATTTCATGGCTTCAAGCCATTTTGCGGAATCTGGGCTCACCATCGCTTCTTCATAGTTCGCAGGTTCATCATGATCTAGTAGCATGACTTCTAGAACAGGATTACTGTACCACTCTGGTGCGGATCTTACTCTGGTTGATCTACGAGGTTCAGCAGTATCTTGATTTGAAGTTTTATGATCATTATCATTAGTTTTCTGTGATGTACTATTTTCCAATAAGGGGGCAGGTACAGTTATCTCGTCAAGTTCTACTTTCCTCCCACTCACTTCTTTCGAGAGAAACTCCTTCTCTAGAAAGTTTCCGAATTTAGCAACAAAAGTCTTGCCTTCGGATCTGTGATAGAAGGTGTATCCAATAGTTTCCTTTGGATATCCTATGAAGACACATTTCTCCGATTTGGGTTCGAGCTAATCAGGTTGAAGCTTTTTCACATAAGCATCGCAGCCCCAAACTTTCAGAAACGACAACTTTGGTTTTTTGCCAAACCACAGTTCATAAGGCGTCGTCTCAACGGATTTTGATGGTGCCCTATTTAACGTGAATGCGGCCGTCTCTAGAGCGTATCCCCAAAACGATAGCGGTAAATCAGTAAGAGACATCATAGATCGCACCATATCTAGTAAAGTACGATTACGACGTTCAGACACACCATTACGCTGTGGTGTTCCGGGTGGCGTGAGTTGCGAAACTATTCCACAATTTTTCAAATGTACACCAAACTCGTAACTCAAATATTCTCCTCCACGATCAGATTGTAGAAACTTTATTTTCTTGTTACGATGATTTTCAACTTCACTCTGAAATTCCTTGAACCTTTCAAATGTTTCAGACTTATGTTTCATTAAGTAGATATACCCATATCTGCTTAAATCATCTGTGAAGGTGAGAAAATAACGATATCCGCCACGAGCCTCAATATTCATCGGACCACATACATCTGTATGTATGATTTCCAACAAATCTGTTGCTCTCTCCATAGTACCGGAGAACGGTGGTTTGGTCATCTTGCCCATAAGGCACGGTTCGCAAGTACCAAGTGATTCATAATCAAGTGGTTCCAAAAGTCCATCAGAATGGAGTTTCTTCATGCGCTTTACACCGATATGACCTAAACGGCAGTGCCACAAATAAGTTGCACTCTCATTATCAACTCTGCATCTTTTGGCTCCAACATTATGAATATGTGTGTTACTACTATCGAGATTCAACAAGAATAGACCACTCTTCAAGGGTGCATGACCATAAAAGATATTACTCATATAAATAGAATAACCATTATTCTCTGATTTAAATGAATAACCATCTCGCATCAAACAAGATCCAGATATAATGTTCATGCTTAACGCTGGCACCAAATAACAATTATTTAGGTCTAATACTAATCCTGAAGGTAGATGTAGAGGTAGTGTGCCGACTGCGATCACATCGACTTTGGAACCGTTTCCCACGCGCATCGTCACCTCGTCCTTAACTAATCTTCGCTTGATCCGTAGTCCCTGTTTCGAGTTGCAAATATTAGCAACAGAACCAGTATCAAATACCCAGGTGCTACTGCGAGCATTAGTAAGGTACACATCAATAACATGTATATCACATATACCTTTGTTCACCTTGCCATCCTTCTTATCCGCCAAATACTTGGGGCAGTTCCGCTTCCAGTGACCAGTCTGCTTGCAATAGAAACACTCAGTTTCAGGCTTAGGTCCAGGTTTGGGTTTCTTCTCTTGAGCAGCAACTTGCTTGCCGTTCTTTTTGAAGTTCCCCTTCTTCTTCCCTTTGCCCTTTTTCTTGAAACTAGTGGTCTTGTTGACCATCAACACTTGATGCTCTTTCTTGATTTCTACCTCCGCAGCTTTCAGCATTGCGAAGAGCTCGGGAATAGTCTTGTTCATCCCTTGCATATTATAGTTCATCACGAAGCTCTTGTAGCTTGGTGGCAGTGATTGAAGAATTCTGTCAATGACGCAATCATCTGGAAGATTAACTCCCAATTGGATCCCCGGGTACCGAGCTCGAATTCGCCCTATAGTGAGTCGTATTACAATTCACTGGCCGTCGTTTTACAACGTCGTGACTGGGAAAACCCTGGCGTTACCCAACTTAATCGCCTTGCATGAAATATTAACTTCAACTCTTGGAACATCTCATATGCTCCATGACGTTCAAAACGTTGTTGAAGTCCCGATTCTAAGCCGTAAAGCATGGCACACTGAACTATCGAGTAGTCATCAGCTTTGCTCTGCCAGACGTTCATAACATCCGGCGTTGCTCCTGCAGCAGGCCTGGCACCCAGCGGTGCTTCCAGGACGTAATTCTTCTGTGCAGCAATGAGGATAATCCTCAAGTTACGGACCCAGTCCGTGTAATTGCTACCATCATCTTTCAACTTTGCTTTCTCAAGGAACGCATTAAAATTCAACGGAACAACAGCACGAGCCATCTATCTACAATCAAACATAAACAAGCAAGATACTAATTAGGTACTAAGTTTCATGATAAATTTAAGTTCAGTTAATCAAATTAATTAAAGAACTCCCACTTAGATAGACATCCCTCTAATCCTCTAAGTGATTACGTGATCCAAATCAACTAAACCATAACCGATCATCACGTGAGATGGAGTAGTTTTCAATGGTGAACATCGTTATGTTGATCATATCTTCTATATGATTCACGCTTGACCTTTCGGTCTCCGTGTTCCGAGGCCATATCTGTATATGCTTGGCTCGTCAAGTATAACCTGAGTATTCCGCGTGTGCAACTATTTTGCACCCGTTTGTATTTGAATGTAGAACCTATCACACCCGATCATCACGTGGTGTCTCAGCACGAAGAACTTTCGCAACGGTGCATACTCAGGGAGAACACTTCTTGATAATTTAGTGAGAGATCATCTTATAATGCTACCGTCAATCAAAGCAAGATAAGATGCATAAAAGGATAAACATCACATGCAATCAATATAAGTGATATGATATGGCCATCATCATCTTGTGCTTGTGATCTCCATCTCCGAAGCACCATCGTGATCACCATCGTCACCGGCGTGACACCTTGATCTCCATCGTAGCATCGTTGTCGTCTCGCCAAGTTTATGCTTCCACGACTATCACTACCGCTTAGCATTACATCGCGATTTCATTGCATACAATAAAACGACAACCATAAGGCTCCTGCCAGTTGCCGATAACTCGGTTACAAAACATGATCATCTCATACATTAAAATTCAGCATCATGTCTTGACCATATCACATCACAACATGCCCTGCAAAAACAAGTTAGACGTCCTCTACTTTGTTGTTGCAAGTTTTACGTGGCTGCTACGGGCTTTAAGCAAGAACCAATATCACCTACGCATCAAAACCACAACGATAGTTTGTCAAATAGACTCCGTTTTAACCTTCGCAAGGACCGGGCGTAGCCATACTTGGTTCAACTAAAGTTGGAGAGACAGTCGCCCGCAAGCCACCTGTGTGCAAAGCACGTCGGGGGAACCGGTCTCGCGTAAGCGTACGCGTAAGGTTGGTCCGGGTCGTCTCGTCCAACAATGCCGCCGAACCAAAGTATGACATGCTGGTAGGCAGTATGACCTATATCGCCCACAACTCACTTGTGTTCTACTCGTGCATATAACATCAACATAAATAACCTAGGCTCGGATGCCACTGTTGGGTTTCGTAATAATTTCAAAAAAATTCCTACGCACACGCAAGATCATGTGATGCATAGCAACGAGAGGGGAGAGTGCTGTCTACGTACCCACGCAGACCGACTGCGGAAGCGTTGACACAACGTAGAGGAAGTAGTCGTACGTCTTCGCGATCCAACCGATCAAGCACCGAAACTACGGCACCTCCGAGTTCGAGCACACGTTCAGCTCGATGACGATCCCCGGACTTCGATCCAGCAAAGTGTCGGGGAAGAGTTCCGTCAGCACGACGGCGTGGTGACGATCTTGATGCACTACAGCAGCAGGGCTTCGCCTAAACTCCGCTACAGTATTATCGAGGAATATGGTGGCAGGGGGCACCGCACACGGCTAAGTAATAGATCACGTGGATCAACTTGTCTTTCTGGGGTGCCTCTGCCTCAGTATATAAAGGAGCCAAGGGGGAGGGGGGCGCCGGCCAGGAGGAGGGCGCAGGAGGAGTCCTTCTCCTTCCGGGAGTAGGACTCCCCCCCCCAATCCTAGTTGGACTAGGATTCCCTGAGGGGGAAAGAGAGAGAAGGGGGGCCGGCCACCTCTCCTAGTCCTAATAGGACTAGGGGGAGGGGGGAGGCGCGCGGCCACCTTGGGCTGCCCCTTTCTCCTTTCCACTAAAGCCCATCTAGGCCCATATGGTTCCCGGGGGGTTCCGGTAACCTCCCGGTACTCCGGTAAAATCCCGATTTCACCCGGAACACTTCCGATATCCAAACATAGGCTTCCAATATATCAATCTTTACGTCTCGACCATTTCGAGACTCCTCGTCATGTCCGTGATCACATCCGTGACTCCGAACAACCTTCGGTACATAAAAATGCATAAACTCATAATATAACTGTCATCGTAACCTTAAGCGTGCGGACCCTACGGGTTCGAGAACAATGTAGACATGACCGAGACACGTCTCCGGTCAATAACCAATAGCGGGACCTGGATGCCCATATTGGCTCCTACATATTCTACGAAGATCTTTATCGGTCAGACCGCATAACAACATACGTTGTTCCCTTTGTCATCGGTATGTTACTTGCCCGAGATTCGATCGTCGGTATCCAATACCTAGTTCAATCTCGTTACCGGCAAGTCTCTTTACTCATTCTGTAATACATCATCTCGCAACTAACTCATTAGTTGCAATGCTTGCAAGGCTTATGTGATGTGCATTACCGAGAGGGCCCAGAGATACCTCTCCTACAATTGGAGTGACAAATCCTAATCTCGAAATACGCCAACCCAACATCTACCTTTGGAGACACCTGTAATGCTCCTTTATAATCACCCAGTTACGTTGTGATGTTTGGTAGCACCCAAAGTGTTCCTCCGGCAAACGGGAGTTGCATAATCTCATAGTTATAGGAACATGTATAAGTCATGAAGAAAGCAATAGCAACGTACTAAACGATCGGGTGCTAAGCTAATGGAATGGGTCATGTCAATCAGATCATTCAACTAATGATGTGACCTCGTTGATCAAATAACAACTCATTGTTCATGGTTAGGAAACATAACCATCTTTGATCAACGAGCTAGTCAAGTAGAGGCATACCAGTGACACTTTGTTTGTCTATGTATTCACACATGTATTATGTTTCCGGTTAATACAATTCTAGCATGAATAATAAACATTTATCATGATTATAAGGAAATAAATAATAACTTTATTATTGCCTCTAGGGCATATTTCCTTCAAAAATATGACGCCCGGAACCACACACATATGTGGGTATGTCTGATGTGCTGCGTGAATAATTAGCTGTCTTGAACGAGCGATTTGACCCTCAAGATTACCTCTGATGAAAAAACGTTCAACATGAAAATTGTTCGTCTCGTCGAAACGGTCAGGATTGCTTTGGGGCTCGTTTCCATCCAAGGTCGTTTGTCACCACAAAAAGGACCCTCAAAGTACATCCAGTTTAAACCGAACAGTTTTGGAAAGTTCGGATAAAACCATTCCGAATTTGATTAGGGTTTTGGACGTGAATTGATGTATTTTTTCTTGTAAGGAAAGCCTAGATAAATTATTTGCTTGTACGGGAAGTCCAACCGCCTCTTATATATGTTGGGGGTGACGGCCGATTGAAACAACACCAATCGAACAAATACATCTACTACTTTTTCGTGTTCATCTACTTTTTATCTCTCCTTTGTATCTTTCTTCTCATTCTTCGCTAGTTCTTCATGCTGGAGGGCTGCGGATCCACGAGGCTCTAGGGGCGAGCAAATCGACCTGGAGCAGCCCATAGCCGCCGCGAGCCCTAACGGGGTCCCTTCCGAGCAAACGGGGTTTCGGGTCTACAAAAGCATCTGCCGGCTGTCCTGCTTATCGCGCTGCCGGTCAGATCTCCTTCCACGCGAGCTGCGGTGCATCACCCCCGGCGTCGAGGGTACACGGTGACGTGTTCGTGTGCGAACAGTTATTATTGCGGTTTGACCGATAAAGATCTTCGTAGAATATGTAGGAATCAATATGAGCATCCAGGTTCCGCTGTTGGTTATTGATCGGAGATGTGTCTCGGTCATGTCTACATAGTTCTCGAACCCATAGGGTCCGCACACTTAACGTTCGATGACGATTTGTATTATGAGTTATGTGTTTTGGTGACCGAAGATTGTTCGGAGTCCCGGATGAGATCACGGACATGACGAGGAGTCTCGAAATGGTCAAGAGGTAAAGATTGATATATTGGACGATAGTATTTGGACACGGGAATGGTTTCGGGATGTTTCGGGTATTTATTGGAGTACCGAGGGGTAACCGGAAACCCCCATGAAAGCAATGGGCCAACATGGGCCATGGGGGAGAGAGAGGGGAGCCCACAAGGGGTGGCGCCCCCCCCATGGGCTGTCTGAATTGGACAAGGGGAAGGGAGCACGGCCCCCCTTTCCTTTTCCCCTATCCCTCTCCTTCCCTCTTTCCCCCTCCATGAGAAGGAATAAAGGGGGGGGGGCGAATCCTACTAGGACTGGAGTCCTAGTAGGACTCCCCCCTCTTGGCGCGGCCCCTGGTGGCCGGCCTCCTCCTCTCCCTCCTTTATATACATGGGCAGGGCGCCCCTTGGAGACACACCAATTGTTCCAAGCCGTGTGTGGCGTCTCTCTCCACGGTTTACTCCTCCGGTCATATTCACGTAGTGATTAGGCGAAACCCTGCGCGGATCACATCACCATCACCGTCACCACGTCGTCATGCTGACGAAACTCTCCCTCGACCCTCTGTTGGATCAAGAGTTCGAGGGACGTCATCGAGCTGAACGCGTGCTGAACTCGGAGGTGTCGTACGTTCGGTACTTGATCGGTTGGATCGTGAAGACGTTCGACTACATCAACCGCGTTAACCTAATGCTTCCGCTTTCGGTCTATGAGGGTAAGTGGACACGCTCTTCCCTCTTGTTGCTATGCATCTTCTAGATAGATCTTGCGTGATCATAGTAAATTTTTTGAAATTACATGCTACATAACCCAACAATTTCACTAGTTGAATTTCACTCTGATCCCAGCCCCGAGCACCATTTTGCTCTACCACTATCTATGGAGGCTAGAGTTGAACTAGACTCTCTGGTCGCTACTATCAACAATCTCCAACTTAACCACATGTCCAAGGATGAATGGATTCTCTGTTGAGGTGACACAGTATATAAAACCTAGGAAGTTTTACAAATTCATTTTTAGGAATTCTAAAGCACCAAAGCATATCACAAATATGGAAAACAAAATTTATTCTGCGCCACAAAGTTTTTGCGTGGCTTATGTTCATGGACAGAATCAACACTAGGGATATGCTACTTAGAAGACAACTCCAGGCAATAATCATGCATGCCTAACTTGCAACTCTCAAGATCTAGAAACGTTTTTCTTCCTATGTGATTTTAGTTCAACTTGCTGGTCTACGCTTGGAATATCATGGGACCAAAACCAACTGATACATGAGATGATTGATCACTCTTGTTCTGACATGGCATCAACCTCTTTTCAAAGAGATCATGATCCTATTAGCTTGGAACATATGGAAGCAAAGGAACAGGTGCTGTTTTCTCAAGACTTGACTAGCTGAGGGCACTCAAGTCTGACCTCCTAATTCTAAGTTATAGATAACACTTTCTCTGCTTCCCTTATTGTATAAATTTAGTCCTCATGATAACCTCATTGTCTTTCCTCTAGCTCTAGTGCCATGTAAAACCACCCTGTAAATATTTTCTCTTAGTGAAGCAATAGTAGGAGCCTCTCCTGCTGTTTTAACTATTCAAAAAAACATAAAGTGGTTTGGCGAACGGCAGAAAAAGACATCGCTTGCCACATGGCACAAATGTTCATTGAGTGCCTTTCTGGCGAAGGCGATTGAACATGAGAGAGCCATGTGTTCGTTAGGTTGGCCGAGTGCCGGCAGTTGGCAAAGCCCAAAAATCTTTGCCGAGTGTCACATCTACTCATCTAAATGCTGGCAACATCCTAGACACTATTATCCCTCGTCATATTGTTATTACTGCCGGAGTTGACAACATCCCATTCGCGTCCGCGGATGGCATTGGTCATGGTGTGCGTCTTGAACAAGAATATGATGAGGGACTATGTGTATAAAACAGTGGTAGTATTGTCCCAATGTACGCGCTCCGCCACAATTTTGGGCGGGCCTGCCTTGTCGGAGTCCTGCTGGCTGATGTCCGAACGATCGCAAACCTTTCCTTTGTTTAGTGCTGGTTTGGGAAATTCCGATGTCCGGACTTAGTCTAGACATATTTGATGACCGCTCATTGGATGGTCAAAAGTGTTGTTTGTGAGAGGTTTGGTGATCTGCGTTTGAGTTGCCCTTGTACAGTAAATCAGAAACGTATCCATCTGTCATAGTAAGTCCAGTGTTTGTAGTTGTCGCTAGGTTGTTTACGAATCTAGATGTAAATTTTACTTCTAGTGTTTTTTACTACCTTGACAGTTGATGAATAAATAGGAAGTCTTCTCGGAAAAAAAGTCAAGTGCTTTTCATTTCCCTGTCAAAAAGAGTTCTTTTTTTCTCGCGAAAAACAGTAGTCAAATCAAGCAGCTCAATCCTTCCCCAGATTCGCCTTGTCAGATCGACTATATCCGGTCACATGCGTCCATGGTTACATCCTGCCCGAATCTTGCTACCTTGACAAATTGGGCACAGTGGGCACCTTCGTTTCCAATCAAGCAAAATGACAGATCAACGTACGTACGTGTTAAAAACCAAGTGGCATTTATAGCCAGTCTTTCAATATGCATGGTTATATGCATGTATGCATTGTCCTGTCTCGCTCAGAGATTATTGAGTTGGTGTGCAAGATCTGGACGAATGCTAGCCGGCCGCGGGACGATACGATGGACTGACCAGCAAGATCGATCCGTCTCAGTTTCTTCATTTCGTAGGTGAGATCTTCACGCCGATCCTGGATCTTTATACGATACAGGTCCTATGCACTTTCTGCCCGGAGCATCAACTTTGCATGTAACCGGTCAAACAGGAAGTCTCTCAGAAGTCCCGATCAAATACCAACTCATGGACCATGCACATGCAAACACAGATACGATCTTGGAGGATCCTGGGACTGTAGACCGAGGCGAGTTCATGGATTGCCACTGGATTTAACAGGACGACAACAGTAGTCTTGGTCTCCCTGGCAGGGGCGGAGCTTAGTTAGGGCCAAACCGGGCCATGGCCCGCCCAAGATTTTTGCACATATTTTTTTACACATGCTTGCTACGTTGCCCAGCCCACCACCTGCAGTCCACCACGCACACTTCACATCCCCAATACACGATCGATACAGTCTGAAGGCTCCATTTCCTCTCGCACGAGTATTGAGCAGCGCAACAGAGGCACTAGGTCAACACAGTAACACTAGCAGCCAGCGGCGGCGGCAAGGCAGCCGCACATACAGAACAAGGAGCAGCTATCACCCACCAGCAACCCTACTCACGTCAGTACCACGAGGTCCAGCCCTCCAGCAGCAAGGCAGGAGGCAGCGTGCAAGACATCACATGTAATCTATTTTGTTTTCCCAAATTCCGGCTTGAAGATTTTCAAATTTGTTTACAAACAGTTTGAATTGCTTACCACATGTGTTACGTGGTAACTTAGCGATTTTATTGCCTGATTTTATTCACTCGATTGTTCATTGCATTTTAAAAATTGCATCATATGTATTAGTAGGTACCCATGTAATATCATATACTACTGCCTACAGTGCAGAATTTTAAGAAAGCATTGTGTTTTTTTTAGTTTGGCCCGCCCAACATTTTCTTCGAAGCTCCGCCACTGCTCCCTGGCCGGAAGAAAAGAAAGAGCTTAAACAGTAGGTCGCGAATCAAATAATGTCAGGACCTTTCAAGCGAGATCTAGCTGAGCTAATCCACCAATAAGAAGTTAGGAGAAAAAAACCTTGTTGTACACGAGGAGGTAGGAAGGCAGCATGCATCCACTCTGAATACGTCCATTTCGTCAGCCCCGCCAAATCCAATGTGAATCTAACTCTGTGGACGTGACGTGCTCTCGGTCGCTAGCGGTTCTCAGGCAGGGTGAATCTCCAGAAAGGATGCACATCACGACACTGTGATCTCTATATCCTTGTCTGACCATAACTAACAAAGTTGAACTGATGCGCTGCATTATTATATTACACTCTCACCGTTTCAAAATACGTGTGCTTGAGCTTTGTACTAGAGCTGATATAAAGTTGAGACACTTATTTTAGGACGGAGAGAATACTTACTAAATATACGTATGTGTAAATCAATTTGTGATTGAATAGTTAAAAGGATACTAGTATCCGATGCCCATCAGGGTTCAAGTCATGATGCTCATATTTATTTTGGATTTATTTTAAAATTTTTGAAGATGCGCGGTCAGTCAAAGAAGACGTATAAAAATATGTGCATGTAACACGACGCGTAACACGAATGATGCATGCGACTGAAGATAGAAGCGATTGGTCGATCAGTGCGTGTCATTAGATGAGCAGCCGGTGTGTGTTGGGATTTCAGTCTTGTGTCTAAGCGAAGAATCATGCTATACGGACGACAAACAATGCACGATTCCTGGAACGTCGATAACTGCCATACGTGTGGCAGGAAGGGAGACGCATCACACGTTCCTAATATAAATAGATTATCATGTCATCGCATGCATGCATGTGAGAATTTTTTTGAATTTTCAATTTTTAAAATGTTTTATCTCTTAAACGAAAAATCCGATTGAAGATCCGTTTTCACCATTAAATCCCTCGCGACGAGATCTTCGAAACTAGATCTCATATCAATATATTTCGACGAATTTTTTTTGGTTAAAAGTTGTCATGTCTATTGCACATGAATTGTCATGGTGTTTACACTGAAGTTGACATGATATGTTTCAGTTATTTTCTTTTACATTTAAAAGAAAATTTTTGACATATTATAAACGAGGAATTAAGAAACTAGACTTGCCATGCACCATAAACTAAAATTGCCATGATATATGCACTTAAAATTGTCACGGTTCATACAAAAAAATATTTTCATGATTAAAATACTGGAATTGCCATCATCAAAAAACTAAAATTGCCATGATCTACAAACTAAAATTGCCACATGGCAACTTTAGTTTAAACACTATGACAACTACAGTGTAAACATCATGGCAACTTCTGGGCAAAAAAAAATTTCGTCGAAACATATCAACATGGGGTCTAGTTTTGAAGATCTCGTCATGACGGATTTAATGATGAAAACGGATTTTTAATTCGCTTTTTTAATTAAGAGATAAAACATTTTTAAGCCAAAAACCAAAAAAAATTCCGCTGATGTCATCTATTCATACGTGGCAAAATGAGTGGTGATGGAGGCGTGTGGGCGATGTGCAAACGCCCACACGTGTGGGCGTTAGTTTTTCTGAAAACTTGGGCATACTATGGAGTAGAAAAATGCGTGGTCAACCAAAAAGTAAGTGAAATGGGTACTCTAACGCTTATCTAGATAAGACCGTGTTGTATCTATAGAAGTGCATGCTCTAACTAATGCAACCAAAGGATCGATCTATGAGAGAGGGTTGGACATTATACTTCAACAGTGTCCATTATTCATTTCCTCCATCTTATCCTTATCAGCTTGTTTTTATTTCTTGTACTTTTTCTGAATTGATTCAGTCTTTTGTCTGTGGGTTGGGTTGGGCTTTTACATTTCTTTTTACTGTCATGTTTGCAGTTACGTTGAGGGTGGGCAGTTTCAGTCGAGAGCAACATTTGCAGTTGCATGTGTAATGGCGGATATGCAACTACCCATCCCTCGACAAAATGCCACTCCGCAAACTTCTGCACCCAAACAACCCTTGTTGCACTCACATTGAGAACCTACAATTGCAGTCGAGGCAAACACATGCAGTTGTATGTCTAGTGGCAAACACGCAATTGTGTCATCCCACCTCCCCAACCCATATCGAAGACATGCAGTTGTAGACATGTTAAAGACATGTAGTTGCAGTTGCAGTCATGTTAAAGACATGTACTTGCAGTTGCACTACTATTATCCTGGACAATCTTGAGAGTGTAGACCGAGACTACATATATTTCCACTAGATGGATTTAACAGGACGACGATTGTAGTCTTAGGGAAACTCCATGGCGGATCAGCTATTGCTATTCACTTGTAAATGTGGTCCGGGCACTTTTAGTTATTCAACGATGATCACCAAAAATGCCTAAACCAGTCCGGACAACCGAACTCGCACAAACCTGCACTAAATTGGGGGTGGTCTAGGGCAGTCCGCACGTCTGCCACGTTGAACTCCGACACCAGAGACCAACCAAAAAACCCTCTCTGGCCTCCTAAAACCCTCCGGCGCATTCAAAGCGAATGTGACCGATGCCTACCCACATTAAAATCGTCCGACGACTCGTCCGCCTACCTGGCATTCACAACGGACAGAGCCGAGAAGCCTAATCTAGCTGCCCACATTCAACCATCGCCGCTCCAGGTACCTCGACTATTTCAAGTTGTTCGTACACGCCCCAAAACCCTACCCCTCCGAACGATCACCCCTTCTCCCATCATCTGAGCTGTCGCCCAACCACCTTGTAGTTCGCATCCTTGTCTGTCGGCTGTCGCCACGATGGCTGGCACCACTCGTTCATGATGGAGGAGCTGTCGCAGGTGTGCTACGCCAAAATCGCGGTGGAGCTCCATACCAAAGAGGCATCCGTTATCAGGTCCGCCACATCCGCGCCGGCCGTCAACGATGAGGAGGCCAGACCATTTGGTATGGGTTCCTCGACCTCACCTCCGATAAGATCGATTAGGGTAGTTGTTTCTTAGTTGCTTGAGGGATTTTTTTGCCATGTAAAAAGTGATCCGAGAACTAAGCGTTCTAGTCTTCTAGTAGACGACGATCAACAAGACCATATTACAAGGAAGGAAGGAAGGGGGGGGGGGGGGGGGGGGGTAGGAAGGCAACATGCATCCACTATGAAGCCTGAAGACGTCTCTTTCGTCAGCCTGGCCAAATTCGATGCGAATCTAGCTGTGGACGTCGCGTGTTCCCGGTCGCTGGCAGCTCAGGTCAGGTGAATCTCCGTGAAAGATGCCTATGGCGACACTGGGATCCCCTTCCTTCCTTGCTTGTCTAGCCACAAGTAACCACGTTGAATTGACTCGCTGCACATTGTATGTGTGCACCACGTCCACGTAACACATGCGTGCATGCGCCCTAACCCCTAAGACAAGATGGCCACGGCGACCCGTTCCGTCGATCGGTCGTCTGCGATATCCCGTGAGGATCCCGGGAGATCTGTGGCAGATCACGCAGGATCTCTCCCTCACTCGTGTTCCTCTTCTTCGATAGACTCGTCGGTCGCCATCTCCAGTGATCCGTTCATAGATGAGCAGTGCAGTGCAGGCATGCTGGGATTTCAGTCTTGTCCGAGCGAAAGGTGGGAAAATTGGAGTACTTCTGATGCGGACATCTGGCGCAGAATAATGCGTGGTCGTCTACAAAGTACCCCCTCGGTGTAAAAAAACGTCTTACATCATAAGACAGAAAGAATACTAAGTAAAATATGCTATTTCCTTCGATCCATATTAATTGTCACTTAAACGGATGTATCTAGCACTAAGATATGTCTAATTGCATTCTAATATGGATTGAAGGGAGTAGTACGTTGCTAACATTTATTACAGATATGAAACACTTGCCTCACGCTCTCAATACAATCAAATTGCTTCTTTTTTTTCAAACCGCACTTTGAAATTGCTTTTTTCAAAGTATTTTCCCAACCTTTTTGTACAACAGCACTGGCATGATTTTGTAAACTACAAACACCAAGTAAAAAAATAGAGCAATCGTCCATAAAAACAAAATTCTAGAGCAACCGAAACAAGCAACACCAGATTGCAGCGTGACATTGTATCTGGCTACACTGCATTGCATTAACGTTAAGGTTCTGAGAAGATTACACAGAGGATACGCAACGAACAGGGAGATGACATGCCATCTCTGAATACAAGTGGGATTCTTGGTGGCAATACAACGCGCACTTCGAGCGCACACACACACACCACAAGCTTGAGGCAGGTACGAATAAATACAGCCTGCAGTCAACCCATCGGTTTGAAACGTCCACACCTGTTATTACGAGCCACAACAGACGCCTACTTTATACAACACGGAGTCGATCAAAGTCACAGCAGCCCGTCTCGTCGCTGCTACCTACGGCGCTTCTTCGTGAGGTTCCGAGCGACCGTCAACGGGACCAGCACCTTGTCGCCCTCGGCCTCGAGAGCGTAGAAACGGCACAGCGCACCGCCCGCCACGTTCCACACGAAACCGCATCTCCCAGCCTTCTTGAACCTCGCTGCTTTCTCGTAGACGATCTGGTAGATCGTGCAGGCCTCGTCGAACACTTCGTCGAGGTTCCTCTGGGTTTGCTCGAATTCAGCGGCATCGTAGAGCATCTGCAAGGCAAAACGAGCCGTTTCAGAGTGCTTTTGTAGGAGCCTCGGTTATATGCTGCTGTCGTTCAGGGGAAGACTGGGGGAACTTACGTATTTGTACTTTTGGTAGAGTTCTTTGAACTTCAGGTCTGTTTCTTCCTTGTCCTGATTGTCAATCAGTGGCCCACTCTCGCTCAAGTACTCCTGATAACGGCCTGCCCAGAGGTTCAGGTACTTGTATCCTGAAGATGCTGCTCTCTCCGTGAAACACGGGTCCAACAATATCTCTGATTATAACAAGACCAAAACACAAACAAGAGATTATACCTAAAATGTCATCTGACCGAACAGCTAACAACAAAATCAGGAGCTGCATGCCATCGGAACAAAAAGGATAGACGCTGGTCTTGCCATATTGCAGTCACTATATTTCTTCTTGAGAAAACATCCATTTTACTGCCCTGAACAGGATGGATGGTTCACATAACCCCCTGTGACCATTCTTTCTGCTCTCTTAACCCCCTGATCTATCCAATACCGTTCAGAAATCGTGTTAGGTGGGTTTGCTCAGGTGTTTGCTGATGTGAACAAGGTCAAAGTGGTATTTGACCAGTGGGGCCCTCTCGTCAGCGGCAGCCCCTCTCTCCTCCTGTATGCCGAGAGCGCAGCCGGAGCTCAGTTCATGCCAACAGCGCTGCAATTCTTCGACCGTGCGTCCAACACCTCCTCCTCGCCTTGAAAGCCTTGTCCTGGAGCTTCCCCTCGCTCGGCTATACGTTCCTGCCTCTATGTCTTCTTCCTCATAGGAGCTCGTGTGTGTCGAGTTCGACGGCAGCAGCGCGCGGCGGAGCTTGGCCACGCTATCTGGCCTCCTCCGTGCTGCTCCAGCTACAGCGCTGTTTTCACATCGCAGCCACCCGCTCTCCCCATCTGACAGCATCTGGGATGCCACCTCGGTAATGAAGATCTCATATCATGACCCCCCCCCCCCCCCCCCCCCCCCCCCCACACACACACACAAAAAAAAAAAGCTCTAGCGATTGAAGTTACATACTGTAGTAATGTAAAAAAAACTGGCTAAATAAAAATAGAAGTGAAAACGCAACAAGAAAGAGCTAAATGAAGTAGCAACTTACCGACTGGTTCAACTTTCTCAGATTGCTTTTTTTCTGCTTCGTCATAAATTTTTCCTAGTATGGATGTTGAATGGTAGCTTTCCTTTCGATCCATGTAGTGCGGATACTTTTTTGGTGTCAGCTCAGCAGGGACATTGATCTGTTGAGGGAAGGAGGATGATTAGAAAAAGGCTTAAAACTGTTTAGTATAAATGCTTTGCATGTGGTCAACTTTTGCCTTACAAGTACACCTTCTATTCTTAAATGTAAGACGTTTTGGCAGTTTAAATTAAACTGCCAAAATGTCTTATCTTTAGGAACGGAGCTAGTATCAAACAAGTAACCAACACAAGGTACTGATCAACCTCTTTCTTTTTAGCGAAAACTGTAGGGGAGGGCCTGACAGTAAATATATTAATAGGAAAATATGTACATGAGAGGGAAATATATACAGGAGAGAGCAGGGGAGGAGAGAGAAAACTAAGAGAGAGCAGGGAGGGGAAATATATACAGGTTATGCAGCTGTGTTTAATTTAAGAACCAAATTAACATGTAACTATTCTGACAAAACATTCTAGCAATTTACTCTAACTATGTAAAATTTCAAAATCATTCTGTGTCAGCACTAACAAAAATGTGAAAAATCTGACAGATGGTAAAGCAAAATGAAAGAAGAAAATAAAAGGATAACTGCCACCATTCATCAGACAACCTATTCCTTTTCTTACTTCTAGTGCATATTGAATTTGAAGTCCGATTTAAGAAAATACTCCCTCCGTCCCATAATATAAGAGCCTTTTTACACTAGTGTAGTGTCAAAAACACTCTTATATTATGAGACGGAGGGAGTACTTAACCATGCTGGATACTACAATACACCTAATTAATTAGGCAAGGTGGTCTATCTTTTATAAGAGAACAGTTCATTCAGTTCGCTTCTATTAGATGTTAGCCAAACGGATGATATCTGGACATCTAGCAGTTAAATTCTAAATATGATAATAAACAATAATATGGAAAGGTGATGCACATGGAGCTATATAGTATAGTGCATAAAAGCATTTGAAACTACAGAATGCGTAAACTCAAGAATGGAATTAACCTTGGTCCCGGCCTTTGGAGCGTCCAGGGCCAAATAATAAAGATCAACCAACTTCTTTATCTTTTTTTCTAGTACATTACTTTCATCTTCATCAACACCATCTGTTAACAGTCGGTCCATATATACTAACCAACTATCAGCTGCTGTGCCAAGCGCATTACTGAAAGTAGGAAAATTCCAAACAAGAGTTAGATCATACAATATTACAAAAGGTTGTATATTGATAGTTTAGCAGATAGCCGCTGACAGCAGGAATCCAAGAACTACATGGATCCATGCTTTATTTTTCTAGTTGAAAACATTAACAGGTAAAAGCCGGAAACAAATAAAACCATGTGAAAACTCAACAAGCAGTAATAAATAGGGCATACAACACGGTCTGGTGAGCTCAAGTGAACAGTAAAACCAGGAAAAAAACAAAAAAAAAAACTGAAATTGTTTTGCGGCAAACATTGACAAAAGTTTTCAGTGCTCACCAAATTTCATCATGGAATGACATTCGTGGAAGTCATGGCAAAAAAAACCAATGCTCCAAAAGTGTTATTTTCAAAAGCATTTTGGGGCACTGTTTTTTTTGCCACAACTCCTACGAATGTCATTTCATGATGAAATTTTGCAGGCGCAGAAAACATTATCAAAGTTTGCCACAAAAAAATTAGAACTTTTCCAATATTTTTGGATTTTGCTATTTATCGCGAGCTCAAATGACGCGCCACATCGGAACCCGGGTTGGTGGAAAATGGCAAGGGCCGGGCCGTCACCCCCCAGGTGGCGCGCCGTATCTTGATCCGGATACGGTGGCATGTGAGCGAGGATCAGGCCGTCGCATCCTTAGAGGCGTGCTACATCGGTGCCCAGATGTAGTGGAAAATGAGCAAGGGTCTTCACATTTGACTCGATGAGTGCGAAGGGTAAGGAAGCTAGCCGAGCCTAGGAGGATCACTTAGGTAGCTGGAACGTAGGGTCTCTGACAGGGAAGCTTCGGGAGCTAGTTGATGCAGCGGGGAGGAGAGGGGTTGATATCCTTTGCGTCCAAGAAACCAAATGGAGAGGACAGAAGGCGAAGGAGGTGGAGGATACCGGCTTCAAGTTGTGGTACACGGGGACGGCTGCAAACAGAAATGATGTAGGCATCTTGATCAACAAGAGCCTCAAGTATGGAGTGGTAGACGTCAAGAGACGTGGGGACCGGATTATCCTGGTCAAGCTGGTAGTTGAGGACTTGGTTCTCAATGTTATCAGCGCGTATGCCCCGCAAGTAGGCCACAATGAGAACACCAAGAGGGAGTTCTGGGAAGGCCTGGAAGACATGGTTAGGAGTGTACCGATTGGTGAGAAGCTCTTCATAGGAGGAGACCTCAATGGCCACGTGGGTACATCTAACACAGGTTTTGAAGGGGCGCATGGGGGCTTTGGTTATGGCATCAGGAATCAAGAAGGAGAAGATGTCTTAAGCTTTGCTCTAGCCTACAACATGATTGTAGCTAACACCCTCTTTAGAAAGAGAGAATCACATCTGGTGAGTTTTAGTAGTGCCAACACTCTAGCCAGATTGATTTCATCCTCTCGAGAAGAGAAGATAGGCGTGCGTGCCTAGACAGTAAGGTGATACCTGGAGAGAGTGTTGTACCCCGGCGTAAGCTAGTGGTTGCTGACTTCCACTTTCGGCTTTGTGTCCAGCGGGATAAGCGTGCCAAAGTCACTAGAACGAAGTGCTGGAAGCTCAAGGGGGAGGTAGCACAGGCGTTCAAGGAGAGGGTCATTAAGGAGGGCCCTTGGGAGGAAGGAGGGGATGCGGACAATCTGTGGATGAAGATGGCGACTTGCACTCGTAAGGTGGCCTCGGAGGAGTTTGGAGTGTCCAGGGGAAGGAGAAGCGAAGATAAGGATACCTGGTGGTGGAATGATGATGTCCAGAAGGCGATTAAAGAGAAGAAAGATTGCTTCAGACGCCTATACCTGGATAGGAGTGCAGACAACATAGAGAAGTACAAGATGGCGAAGAAGGCCGCAAAGCGAGCTGTTGGTGAAGCAAGGGGTCGGGCATATGAGGACCTCTACCAACGGTTAGGCACGAAGGAAGGCGAAAGGGACATCTATAAGATGGCCAAGATCCGAGAGAGGAAGACGAGGGATATTGGCCAAGTCAAATGCATCAAGGACGGAGCAGGCCAACTCTTGGTGAAGGACGAGGAGATTAAGCATAGATGGCAGGAGTACTTCGACAAGCTGTTCAATGGGAAGAATGAGAGTTCTACCATTGAACTGGACGACTCCTTTGATGAGACCAGCATGCATTTTGTGCGGCGAATCCAGGAGTCTGAGGTCAAGGAGGCTTTAAAAAGGATGAAAGGAGGCAAGGTGTGGAAAGGTCTCGGGGACATAGCGATAGTATGGCTAACCAAGCTTTTCAACCTCATTTTTGGGGCAAACAAAATGCCAGAAGAATGGAGACGGAGTATATTAGTACCAATCTTCAAGAACAAGGGGGATGTTCAGAGTTGTACTAATTACCATGGAATTAAGCTGATGAGCCATACAATGAAGCTATGGGAGAGTCATTGAGCACCGCTTAAGAAGAATGACAAGCGTGACCAAAAATCAGTTTGGTTTCATGCCTGGGAGGTCGACCATGGAAGCCATTTTCTTGGTACGACAACTTATGGAGAGATATAGGGAGCAAAAGAAGGACTTGCATATGGTGTTCATTGACTTGGAGAAGGCCTATGATAAGATACCGCGGAATGTCATGTGGTGGGCCTTGGAGAAACACAAAGTCCCAGCAAAGTACATTACCCTCATCAAGGACATGTACGATAACGTTGTGACAAGTGTTCAAACAAGTGATGTCGACACTGATGACTTCCCGATTAAGATAGGGCTACATCAGGGGTCAGCTTTGAGCCCTTATCTTTTTGCATTGGTGATGGATGAGGTCACAAGGGATATACAAGGAGATATCCCATGGTGTATGCTCTTTGCGGATGATGTGGTGCTAGTTGACGATAGTCGGACGGGGGTAAATACGAAGTTAGAGTTATGGAGACAAACCTTGGAATTGAAAGGGTTTAGGCTTAGTAGAACTAAAATCGAGTACATGATGTGCGGTTTCAGTACTACTAGGTGTGAGGAGGAGGAGGTTAGCCTTGATGGCCAGGTGGTACCTCAGAAGGACACCTTTCGGTATTTGAGGTCAATACTGCAGGAGGATGGGGGTATTGATGAAGATGTGAACCATCAAATCAAAGCCGGATGGATGAAGTGGCGCCAAGCTTCTGGCATTCTCTGTGACAAGAGAGTGCCACAAAAGCTAAAAGGCAAGTTCTACAGGATGGCGGTTCGACCCGCAATGTTGTATGGCGCTGAGTGTTGGCCGACTAAAAGACGACATATTCAACAGTTACGTGTGGCGGAGATGTGTATGTTGAGATGGATGTGTGGCCAGACGAGGAAGGATCGAGCCCGGAATGATGATATACGAGATAGAGTTGGGGTAGCACGAATTTAAGAGAAGCTTGTCCAACATCGTCTGAGATGGTTTGGGCATATTCAGCGCAGGCCTCCAGAAGCTCCAGTGCATAGCGGACGGCTAAAGCGTGCTGAGAATGTCAAGAGAGGGCGGGGTAGACCGAATTTGACATGGGAGGAGTCCGTTAAGAGAGACCTGAAGGATTGGAGTATCACCAAAGAGCTAGCTATGGACAGGGGTTCGTGGAAGCTTGCTATCCATGTGCCAGAGCCATGAGTTAGTTGCGAGATCTTATGGGTTTCACCTCTAGCCTACCCCAACTTGTTTGGGACTAAAGGCTTTGTTGTTGTTGTTGTATCGCGATCTCAAATGAGCAATAGAAGATGACTTTCGATGCAACACTGAATATCCCATTTTAATAAAATGCAAATCCTATTTATCTTCTACAATGGAGTATTGTGAAACAGTAACATGAGAGATAAGGGAATTTTCACTCAAGATTTACGCTAACCAAATGAGTAAAAGGAAACAATAAACCCAACAGATAGGGTCTGCTCCAGTTGAGACTGATAACATGTATGAAGCATTTCCCGGGTGGAATGAAGAAAGACAGCTACATGTGAATTAATTCGTTTGAATGATGGCTATATTACATTTTTTACCTATCAAAATGCACAAGCCACGCGTAACACATATGCCAATCCCCGGTCTCATGCACAAGCAGCGTAACAAGAAATTTGTCCTCTAAATAAGATTCTTGCTGCAAAACTCATCATCAGAAGAAAATTGTATCCTAGTGACACATACATTCTGAAGTGCTGTTTTAAAGACGGACACTTGTGAATTTGTAATGATTATCAGCATAAATCAGAAAAATAATAAATCAACTTGATATGAATACCTGCGTGCAAATCTTGCTTTTAAGAATTCATGAAACAAACTCCTCTCGAGTAGGGGTTCGTCTAAATCCAGAAGACACTTTTTCTCGGCCTGTACTGGTTTATTTACTTGGCCCCATTCCCATGGTTTAGAAGGCTTGAACTGCTTTAATAACTGAAAATGGCATATTTACAATCAAAGCAGGACAATACATTGAGAGGTTAAAAGGCATAATGTGTTATTGCTACAATACCAAAACCATTTTCTAATGCTTCATCACTACTGCAATGATACACATGACTTGATGAATCTATAGTAGCCAGTGTGGTAATAAAGCATGTATTAGAAAACCTATATATAGTTCAGAAACTGCCAAAGGCTCAACTAGGATAAGCGATTAGTAGTAATGCTAGGACATGAATGACTGAAGTCAAAAATGAAGAAGCTAACATAGTTAATATTTTAAGGGTAATGAGCAATGTGGCATTTTTCCTTGCAAAAAGAAGGGCCACTTTGGTTATTGAGGTCTGAAACGGGCCATGGAAGATAATGTTTTCCAATGAAGATTCAAAATAAAATGTCAATTAGCAATGAACTGACCTGTTCATTTATTGAGACCCAATACATGTCCCCATCAAAATCACTATTGGCCATCTCATCGGCCAAAGATCGTGGGCCAGAGGTAGGGAAAAGTATAGCATATCTTGAATATCCTACTGCGTCTTGTATATCCTTGATATATCTTGATGTCAAGACATGTATATCACCAAAGTGTAACCCAGGATGTTTATAGACAAGCACATTTCCACAATATGGTCCATTCTCACTGTTTAATAAAAGCATATAAAGTAAGTAAAAACCAGAAAAAGGAGAGAGGAAAAGAACTGTTTTTTATTTGAGAGAACACAAAATTCTTGAATCTTGATGCAGAAAAAAAGGAACTGCTTTCACACATCAGCAGTACTCCAATAAATAATGGCTGCACAACGATCGATGTTTTAAGGACCCTAAGGCCACCTACAGAATGGAAGTTTGTAATGTTTTCCACGATATCAAAACCTTTTAGGAATCCAAAATATCTACAGACTTTTCTAATTACAAATAGTCATACAAATTAAATCTCAATCCCCCTTTAGACTATATATAACATCAGGTCAGTCTATATCTGACCAACCGAAAGGAATAATGACATTAAAATACTCCCTCAAAACAACAGGTTGAAGCCCCAAATACCCACATATGGTTATGATCTTATAATCAGTTCTATCAAAGAATTAAGTCATAATGAAAGCATATTATGATTATTATCAGTGGTTAACAGCTCTTCTTTTCAACCAGAAGCACAGTTAGGTCAACTAACACACACACTTCTAGAACTGTAATTAAAAATACTTTATAGTCCGCACACAAGAATACGCATATCCTTGTGACTTGTGAGTACAATATACACGCTAACAAACTAGCAGAGGTGTGAGAGCCTCACGTCGTGTGGGCACACTTCTACTAAAAAAAGGCATGTGCAGTCCCAAGAGTTTCCCTATCCGAGGTTTCTTCATAAACATTAAATATCAATAAAATAGCTGTGTCTTCAGAAACTCATGGTGTGACCAGTAAAATCATGGATCAAGGGAATATACACATAACAGAATTCAAAAGGCATGCAGATCCAAAAGAGTATGTCTGCCACTTACAGGATCACACAAACTTCATTGGCTTTGAGTTTCCCTGTAGGATCTGTTGTACCCATCAAATAAAAGCAATCACTGATTGGTAGCTTTCCTTGCTTGATTCCCTTTCTTTCTTGTTGAGCCATGATAGCCAGCCTGGATTGCAAATATGCATCTTCTAGTGGAATTCCAGACAGAATCATTCGTGCTGATATCGAATCCTCCATGTCCGCATAGACAAATGCAACTGCAAGGACCAGATCAAAAAGAGGTTTGTATCAAATGCAAGCAGGTGAATGTAAATGGCAGACTATCATAGTCTAACAGTAAGATAAGAGCAGAAAGAAGCACATATGTGGCAATTCATAAAACGTAGTGCATGGAAAATATGCCACTAACTGTTTAGTGCGTCTTCATAATCACAATGAGCGGTCTTAGCCCCTTCAATTGCATTTTCTAGAAGCTCCATAAAGAACTCTTCTTTAACTCCTCCATAGCGAAGTAGTGCAATCAAGAGCTTCGATGTTAATGTCCTTTTCGGTTTAGCGCTGAGGAAACAAAAAAAATATATTACACCTCTTGTGAACCAAGCACAATCAACATGTCCTAATTCACATGGCTTAATCTGTTGCAGAAAGGTAGGCACTCCTGCTCACACTTTAATATGCTCTTACCTCCCCACTTAACCAATACCCACCGAAGTCTTACACCATGAGTTGCCAAATGCTACCACATCAAATTTCATGCACAAATGAACTCATCAAAAAGTTTAAACTATCGAGCAAAAGCAAGTAATCTTAGTCATAGCTAAAAGAACTAAACAGCATGTTTAACCGTCAAAGGAAAAACCGGTTGCTTTCTTTTTCCTGATATTAACATGTACTCCCTCCATTCCAGATTGTAGTGCGCATAGTTTCTAGACCAGGTACCAATGTATGTGCTGGCGCTAAATTTTGGACGAGAAAGTCCCCAGCCCACGTGCAAGAAGTAGTAGTATGCTGTACTCCGGCCTTCTCTGTTTCACATGACGCAAGCGTCCACGACCAGCAAGCAAATCCGGCCAGGGAAGCGGAGGTGCAGCCAAGAACGCGGCAGCGCCACCATGGACGTGCTGGACGTGGAGACGCCGGCCATGGCTGATGCGGAGCCATCGGCCATGGGCGTGGAAGGCGCCTCTGCCACCTGTGAGCCGCTGCCGCTACTGCATATGAAGTTGGCGCCGGCGTGCTGCCGCTACTGCATATGAAGTTGGCGCCGGCGTGCTGCCGCTCCATGTCCAAGGATCGCCCAGCCTCGTTGGCATCGACCTTGAACCCAGCGGGGAGCTGCTCACCGGTGTTGGAGGAGAAGACCGAGAAAGAGGCAGCCGGTGCTTGAGGAAGTCGATTGGCACCCATGCAAGGTGGATGGGCGAATGGCGGAGTGCTCGGAGTGGCTCACTCACAGGCGGGCGATGGTGCGCTCTGACCGACGTCCATGGGTCATGGGTGTCCATACATCACGCTTTTGACCACCTCGTCATCGCTATCTCCTGGATCTCGTCGGCACAGAGGAGAGGAGGTTGATCCAGAGCTCACTGGAGCACCGCTGTCCGCCCAGAGGTTGTGGGGAGGAAGAGGGCGGCGAGGGAGATGCGTCGTTCCAGCCGCGGTGGTCCTCAATCATCGTGGTACTGCTGCGGGAGGAAGGGGATAAGGCAAGGCTATTTTCGTCCAAAATCGGTTGCGGCTGCTATTACGCACTACAGTATGGAATATGCCAAAAACTTATGTGCACTATACTCTGGAACAGAGGGAGTATATTTTTTATTTGTATAGGTGTGAAAAATGAAGAACAAGTGTGGTGGTTTGAAAGGTTTGTGGGACAGAGCTTCTAAGGAACCAAAACTAAGTTCGATATCAACACCCCACTCCGGGTAAACTCAATCTGCTGTTTACCGGACTTGCCAGTGGGTTTCATGAACGTTCCAAACCAAGCAAAAAAGGAAGGATTTTAGTAGTGAAATTATAAAATAAATTCAGAATAACAAGTCAACCAAGAACATTCTATTTTTGGAATATGTGCTTTCCTTTGAAAAGGATCGAGTACAGTGCAAACTCTTAGAATGTTTTCTTTTTTGCCGAAAATGAGAAACTCCGGAGGTTCAGATTTTTTTATTCCTCTAAAAATTAAAAAGACTTTTCCCTGTTGCCACCACATACAATTTTTGGCAGTTATTTTGTAGGACTGATACAAAGGAGAAACTAAACCTAGGAGGGATTTGTTTCAACTGGAATTTGAGAAATGACTTGGGACAAGAGAAATGAAGCATAGCCACACAAAATCACAGTGAACTGCAACAAAATAAGTTCACATGAGACATGACTATTGTGCATAATCTGTAATGCCACCGATAAGGATTGAAGGTATACAGGGCCATAGCTGGGCACGAGACATTCATGGGACCGTTGGCATTAACGAAATTGGCCAATACGTGCAAGTCTGGCAGGCGATCGAACACTTCTTGCTCCCGGATGCCCCTGACCAGCTTGTTTGGAAGTGGACGGCCTCTGGCACCCGCCACATTCCAGGGATCCACAACTTGCTTCTTTTGGAAGAGTTGGGCGCCGCCACGTGTGGAACTTTTCCACTGGCTGGCCAACCTTGATAGGTGCTGGACTGCTGATCGCTATGCCTGCTGTGCGACCAGGCTCCTGAGATAATGCGTCACTTACTCCTGGCGTGCCCTTTCGCCAAACAGACTTGGCATGAGGTCCTAGCTTGGCTCAGGATGACCAACGCAGGCCCAAACCAGGAAGATACCCTCATGGACTGGTGGCTCCACGCCTACACAGATGCGCAAGGGTTTCGCCTCCATTGCCCTCCTGGCGTCATGGATGATCTGGAAGCAGCAGCAGCACAACAAGTGCATATTCGACGGTGCCCAGCCTCTCGTCCATGCCCTGGTCTCTAAGATCAAGGATGAAGTAGGGCAATGGGCACAAGCTGGTGTCCGTGGCCTGCGGGTCATCTTGCCAACCACCTGGGATGTACGCTAATTTTTCCTGTTCTTACCTGAACTTGGAGGGTTGTAACAAAATTCTATCTTTTCAATGCAACGAAACGCAAAGGTCTTTTGCGTTTTCTCGAGAAAAAGGATTAAATAAATACTTCTAGGAGGCTTTAAAGTTCCAACAACATGCACAGACATAGCAATCCATAGTATTCAGACGTGTAACTAAGTATGTACTTAATACCTAAATATAACAGTGCAGCTCGAAAATTAAAAAAAAAACAGTGCAGCTCAAAGGTTCGTGGCATACCTCGTTGTCACTATTTCCAAAGAGTTGACGGACTGGACACAATATGATTTTGGATCAGCTTTCATTTTTATCAGTTCCCAAGAGTTAATGGACTGTACACCACACAATTTTGGATCAGATTTTATTTTTATCATTGATGGCCGTATAAGAATAGTTCCAGGAGGAAGCTGCAACAGAAAATAAAGTTTTTCTTTAGAAAGTGTCCAAAGTTTGGACAAGATAAGATAATAAGAGCACGTGCTATGTAAACTTCAAAAGTGTATAGCAAATGAGTATATTGGAGAAAGACAAATTAAGAATGACCAACACGTGCTATGTAACTTATGTAACTACGCCACTGAGAAAATCAACATGAACCAAAGAAATTGTGCTGATATCAGTAAACTGATATAAAAGGTGGTAATAGCTTCTCCAATCTGTCTATCCTACATGAAGAAAACAGCTAACTGCTGCATTTCTTGAAATTATACTCAGAGCTCACAAAAGTGTACAACTAAACTGTGTTAGATGTGCATAGTCCCCTTTTCTGTATATCCCCATCGTATAAGGGGCTTCCTGCACTTTACCATGCATGTACATGTATTGGCCTTTGGCCCCCTGTGAAAGTTAGTTGCTCATTCTCCAACATGGTATCAGTGGCCAAGTTAGCCTCTCTCCCGCACGATGCAACTCCGTGCGTGCTCCACCCCAGCCGCCGCCGCCACCGCTAGGCCCCGTCCCTAGTCTGCATTGTCTCCGGCCGCCCCCTGCCCGGATCTGCCCGCCGCCGGCCGTCTCTTGTTCGGCCTCACCCTGATCCGCCGCCCGGCCGCCACCCATGCTCTGCCTGGATCCGCCCCCGACGCCCTCCTCTCTACTTCGGCCGTCGCCGCCCCTGTTCGGCTGCCCCCACCCCTCATCCGGCTGCCCCCTCCTCGTCCGGCCGCCGCCGTCCCTGTCTGGCCGCCGCCACCCCTGTCCGGCCGGATCCACGGCTCCCCGCTCGCGTTTTGGCCTCGGGCATGCCTCTGCCCGATCCAGATGCAGCCTCCTGTGACAATTGACTTCAAAAAATATAAAAACAGAGAGCTCATCACGTCTTCTTCGGGCTATGTGGTTGTTCCTCGGTGCTCGGTGATCTTCGATGGCACCAACTATGTTGAGTTTGTGGGTTTCATGCGTATGCATATGCGCGGTCTTTCCCTGTGGGGCGTTCTCTCTGGCGAGGTCCCCTGTCCGCCATGCCCTATTGCCCCCGTGGCTCCTACCCCGCCGGTGCCGCCTGTTCTTGCTGCTGATGCTTCTCAGGCTGATCGGGATGCAGCCAAGGCTCTCGATGATGCTGCGGTTGATGCTTATCATCAGCAGGTATCAGCTTATTCAGATGCTCTTTTTGTCTACCAAGATGATCTGTCTGCTTATACTCAGTGGTGCAATGATGATGCTCGAGTTGCTGCTGATCGCACTGCGAGTGTCCTCCCTCAGTTTGCTTTGGAGTTTATGGGCCTCGGCACCGTTGCAGCGATGTGGTCTTATCTCTGTCAGCGCTATCAGCCCTCTTGTGATGCTCTCTACTTATCTGTGGTGCGTCAGGAGCATGCTCTTCAGCAGGGTGACTCTTTTGTTGATGAGTTCTACACACAGAGCTCTGACATCTGGCGCCAGCTTGACTCTCTCCGGACAGTTGTTTGTGGTGCTTGCCGTTGCTGCCAAACTATGCGGTCCGACTTGGAGTTTCAGCGCGTTCATGAGTCCTTATCTCGCCTCCGTTCCGAGTTTGAGCCTCGACGTGCTCACTTGCTTGCTCATGGTCGTGTTCCTATCTTGGAGGTGCTTGCTGAGCTTCGTGCTGAGGAGACCCATCTTCGTTTTGCTGGGTTGCTTGTGGTTCCCTCTGTGCTGGCTGCTCGAGCTCCTTTGTCGTCTGCTCGCCTCACTGCTCCACCGCTCCTGCCCATACCTTCAGGGGGGTGCCCTCCTTATGCAGAGAAGGACCGGTCATGCCGTGACACCTTCTGTGGCTACTGCTCCAGGCCAGGTCACCCAAAGTCTGATTGTCGCCAAAAGCAGCGAGACCAGAGGCGCTCTTCTTCCAGTGGGACTCATGCGTCTTCCTCGACTCCGTCACTCACTGACTAGGACATTGTGCGGCTCAAGCACATACTGGCTTCCTCCGGTTCTTCATCGACGGGTTCCACTGCCGCTGTGACAGCTTCCACCGCTCCATCACCGCCGGCACCTACACAGTCAGGTACATCTTCGTGGGTTCTGGATTCTACAGCTTCTTTTCATATGTCTTTTGATTCTTCCGCGGTGTCTTCTCTTCGACCTCTTGATTCTCCTATTAATGTTCTCACTGCCAATGGCACACCCCTTCCTGTTGCTAGTCGTGGCACTCTTTCTACTCCGTCTTTTTTTGTTCCTAGTGTTTCTCATGTTCCCCGTCTTACCATGAATCTCTTTTCCGCTGCCCAACTTATTGATTCTAGTTGTCGTGTCATTCTTGATGTCGACTCTTGCTCTGTTCAGGATCGTCGCACCAACGCTCTGGTTGGTGCTAGCCCTCGGCGCCGTGAGTCAGAGGGCCTTTGGGAGGTTGACTGGCTTCGTGTTCCTTCCGCTACCACCACTTCTGCCAATTCTCATGCTCTTGCTGCCTCCTCTTCCGCGTCCTTCCAGCAGTGGCATCATCGACTTGGTCACATTTGTGGCTCCCGCTTGTCATCGTTAGTGCGTTAGGGCGTCTTAGGGTCTATCTCTGGAGATGTTTCTTTACATTGTGATGGTTGTAGACTTGGCAAACAGGCCCAGTTACCTTAGTCTACCAGTGAGTTGGTATCTCGGCGTCCTTTTGACTTAGTTCATTTTGATGTTTGGGGTCATGCTCCCTTTGATTCGAAAGGTGGTCATCGCTACTATGTTCTGTTTATTGATGATTTCTCTCGCTACACTTGGCTCTACTTTATGAAACCTCGTAGCAAGGTTCTCTCTATATACAAGCGATTTTCTGCCATGGTTCAAACCCAGTTTTCCACGCCTATTCGTACTTTTCATGTTGACTCCACTGGAGAGTATATCTCCTAGATGTTGCGTGGTTTTCTTGCGAAACCAGGTACTCTTGCCCAGTTCTCATGTTCTGGTGCCCATGCTCAGAATGGCGTTGCGGAACGTAAGCATCATCATCTGCTTGAGACGGCTCGTGTGCTGACGATCGCCGCCTCTCTTCCACCCCACTTTTGGGCTGAGGCCGTTTTCGCATCCACCTATCTCATCAACATTCAGCCATCGGCTGCCTTGCAGGGTGGTATTCCTATGGAGCGTCTCACTGGTCATTCTCCTGACTACTCAGCTCTCCGTATGTTTGGATGTGTGTGTGCTATGTTCTTCTTGCCCCACGAGAACTCACCAAATTGACTGCTCGGTCGATTGAGTGTGTTTTTCTTGGCTACAGTGATGAGCACAAGGGCTATAGATGTTGGGATCCTGTTGGTCGTCGGCTGCGCATTTCGCGTGATGTGACTTTCGATGAGTCTCGTTCTTACTACCCATGTCCTTTCTCCTCGAGCTTTTCTGTGGACGATATTTCTTTCCTTCTCCTTCCCGATACACCTTCCTATGTGCCTCATGTCTCCCCCCTTCCTCTAGCATGTCTCTCTTCCTCATACACCATCGACACCACCTTCCCCTCCATCCTCCTCCCCACCCTCATCATCCACCTCCACCATCCTCTCCAGTATGTCGGCCTCTCTCTCCTTTTCCTCTCCACTACCCTCGCGCCTTCGTATCGAGGATGATTCTACTGACTCACCTTCCACTTCCAGAGCGCCTCCTTTCACGCCTCCACCGGTTCATAACCTTTGTGCTCGGCCTCGCCCCCCACCTGATCGCTATTCTCCTGACCGGTACGGTCTCTCTGCTGTTGCTGAGCCCCCTTCCTATCGGGTTGCCATGACTCGGCCTGAATGCCAGCTTGCGATGGCCGAGGAGATTGCTGCCCTTGAGCGCACTGGCACGTGGGATCTGGTTTCCCTTCCGATGTTCGTCCCATCACGTGCAAGTGGGTCTATACGATTAAGACTCGCTCCGATGGTTCTCTTGAGTGTCACAAAGCTCGTCTTGTGGCACGTGGCTTTCAGCAGGAGCAGAGACGCGATTATGATGAGACATTCGCTCATGTGGCCCACATGACCACTGTCCGCACTCTCCTTGTTGTGGCTTCTGTTCGTCATTGGTCTGTGTCTCAGCTTGACGTTCAGAACGCCTTTCTAATGGTGAGTTGTGTGAGGAGGTTTATATGCAGCCACCACCAGGGTACTCTGTTCCTGATGGTATGGTCTGTCGACTTCGGCGCTCTCTCTGTGGTCTTAAACAGGCCCCTCGCACCTGGTTCGAGCGGTTCGCCTCTGTCGTGACTGCTGCTGGCTTCTCGCCCAGTGATCATGATCCCGCCTTGTTTGTTCACACATTTCCTCGTGGTCGGACTCTTCTCCTTCTATATGTAGATGACATGATCATCACCGGCGACGACTCTGACTACATTGCCTTTGTTAAGGCCTGCCTTCACGACCAGTCCTAATGTCTGATCTTGGTCCACTTCACTATTTACTTGGGATTGAGGTTTCTTCGACCTTTGATGGCTTCTTCATCTCCCAGGAAAAATATATACAGGGTCTTCTTGCTCGAGCCGCTCTTGGCGATGAGCGCACTGTTGTGACTCCTATGGAGCTCAACATTCAGCTTCGTGCTTCTGATGGTGATCCTCTTCCTGATCCCACTCGCTATCGCCACCTTGTTAGGAGCCTTGTCTATCTAGTTGTCACTCATCCTGACATATCCTATCCTGTCCACATTCCCAGTCAGTTCGTTTCAGCCCCCACCTCTGTCCACTAGTCACCTCCTCCATGTTCTACGATATCTTCGTGGCACGATCTCTCACCGCCTTTTCTTTCCCCACTCCAGCTCCAGGCCTACTCTAATGCTACGTGGGCTGGTGATCCTTCTGATCGACGCTCGTTGTCTGCTTATTGTGTCTTTCTTGGCAGCTCTCTCACTGCCTGGAAGACAAAGAAACAGACTGCAGTTTCTCGCTCGAGCACAGAGGCTGAGTTGCGAGCGATGGCTATGTTGATGGCTGAGGTACCTAGTTGCGATGGTTACTTGAGGACTTTGGTGTGTCTGCTACTACACCGACTCCCTTATTGTCAGACAGTACAGGTGCTATCAGTATTGCGCGTGACCCGGTGAAGCATGAGCTCACCAAGCACATCGGTGTGGATGCCTCCTTTGTGCGTGCTGCTGTGCAGGATCAGATTCTCGCTCTTCACTATGTGCCCTCTGAGTTACAGTTGGCGGACTTCTTCACAAAGGCACAAACTCGAGGGCAGCATGGGTTCTTTCTCTCCAAACTCAGTGTTGTTGATCCACCATGAGTTTGGGGGGGGGGGGGTAGATGTGTATACCATACATGTACATGTATTGGCCTTTGGCCCCCTGTGAAAGTTAGTTGCTCATTCTCCAACAAACTGAATTTCAGACCCATAACAAAACTAAGACCATCCTGCTATAACGATCAAAAGAAGATGCACACTTGCCCCCGCCCAAATTTGCTAAAAAGAAGGCAACCAATAATAAGACTAGTAGTTTGAATTTGAAGTGGTACAATGTCTGAAACTCTTAGTCCATACCCTTCTGTCAATTAATGCAGTTCCCTTAACAGCTGATCCTTTATAGAACATCCGGAACTGAATAAGAAGAGGCTAGAGAAGAACAGACAAGAAACAACAAATATATTAGTTAAATCATAACACATTCATAATGCAGTATATCAGAACATGGTTAACACAATACAGGTTTACTGGCAATAGGCCGTTGTTTCTTCGCATGGGGAGACGTCATAAGTGTATCATCACAAGCCTGAACATCCTGAACAAGGCATAATGAAGCAATAAGAGGTTTGCTAGAAGTGTTAGAATAAAATACTGCCAATAGCAATCCTTGCTGAAGTCTGAAGAGCGTGAATTCCACGAGGGGGGACATTTATAGAGGAAATGCAGCAGTAATTGTTTTGTACATGAATGACAGATATAGAAATTACTAGTAGCAGTTGATCTAATGGAATTCTTTGAAAAATAAGGAATGATCAGTGAAATTACTAGTAGCAATTGATCTAATGGAATTCTTGGAAAAAAAATTAAGTGAATATGGTAACAGTAACCATATGCATAAACCTTTACAATATTCGTGTTTTCAAATGCAATCTAATTTCAAAGGAACCCAAAAGGAATAGTGCAGTGATATGAGCAATCTGAAAGCAGAAAAGTTGCATGCTGAAATGTCCCTTCTATTTAACCCCCTGAATCTTGGGGAGATTAATGGTTTAATACCCCAGACTGCAATCTAACCAATGCCCTGAAGATAAAAAAATGTCTATTTATTATTTAACCACCTGAGCCAGTTTAAATGTAGTTCTGCCATCATGGTGTATTATTTAGCAACAGTAAGGAATCTTGTTTATCCAAGTTTTTTGGTATGCATACACCACACAGTGATCTAGTAAACCATAATTCAAGTTTGCTTCATCATTCACAAAACAATAAACATCAGAGGAGCCAAAAATATTCTACATAAGAAAAATATATTATAACTAAGGTTCATAAATTCTACTCCCTCCAATCCATATTAGTAGTCGCTCAAATGGATGTATCTAGCACTGAAATATGTCTAGATACATCCATTTGAGCGACAAGTAATATGGATCAAAGGGAGTACTATAAAGGTGTAAGGCATAAAGGGAAAGTGCACAAACTTGTGACTTCAAAAGTTTTCCCTTGTACATAATTGTTGGGCATTTCTCAGCCAAATCTTCAGATATTAGGCCAGTTCCATCAGTATGGATCAGGAGTTCCCCATCTCGTTGAACAATTCCCCCATTTTCATCCTGAAATATCACATTGAGATAAGTTTACATTTCAGAAGCAAGATCAAATACAGTGGAACGAGAGACTTACGCTGCAAGGTTTATCATCAAGCTGTATAACATGAACCGCTGATAAATTAACCTCCATTGTGATAGTTTTCGATAGTATCAAAGCAAACCTGCAACATCCAATGGAAGAACGCAAGTTTTAAACAGAGAGACTACAGCAACAGCCATGGGGACAGCAAATTATCATAAAAAATCAGGGTTTTGTCTGTTTAGAGGGTTTTAAATAGTTCAACAGCAGCAGCATGGGGACAAGGGAACAGAAAACCTAGGTACTGGGATTTCCCATATACAAGCTTATCTTCCAATTAAATGGAACTTTAGCCTTCTGAAATATGCCTCTTTTTGCTTGTTTCTAAGAATACTCCCACATGGTAGCAACAATGTATCATTCATTTAACAACAAAACAACATCAATAGACTGCTACTACTCAATAACGTTAGAAGAACAAACCTGGCCATGTATTTTGCCAAGGTGGGAGCGGTATGTATGTGCATGAATAGTTTGCGAGCCTGATTGATTGTCTTGCCAGAGAGTATGTAAGGTTCATCCATATTCCATCCAGACTCTGTGCGAACAAAGTAGCATTTCACGCCTGAAGCGCAGTTCTTGTTTTCCCAATTTATTTTCTCTTCTTTCTTTTTCTCATCTTTTCCTCCATCCTTGTAAACTAAATAAACAGACATCAGTCAAGAAAGATCATGCAACCAACCTCAAGTTAGCTGCTAGAAACCTAAGGGAAGCACTTTACAATACCAAAAGATTTTGCTAACAAAAAAAATAGCACTGGTGTCTCATTTGGCAGGTGAAAACAAGTCTTACTTTTCAACCATATATTGCGCTGTGTTTTCCAGTATGCACGTGCTCACAACATAAGTGAGCCAATTTTCCAAACATGGAAGATACCATATTCCCAGTGCAAGTAACAGAGGCAACGAGCAAAAGTAGAAATCATAAGAATATACTCCCTCCGTTCCAAAATAGATGACTCAACTTTATACTAATTTTGGAACGGAGGGAGTACTTGACTGTCCCGCACATTAAACACGTAGATGAGTGTATTTGCAAGTCTAAGTTGTCTTTTCATGAGAAAGGTACGTACTTACCCTTCCATTTCCATGCCACTGCCCGATAAATTAGGGTTATATGTGTCACCAATAAATTAGGGTAACAATTGTCACCAATATACCCCTTGCCCCAAATATGGTGTACTTTGATTCATTAAGATAAGGCTTCGAACAACAATTACTCCATAAACATAGAATTTATGGTATAAAATTGATCTCATTAGAATTCGCATGCAGAAGTACTTATGATTGTGACTTTGCATCACACATATCACGTACGAATGGAGTAATTATTGGTCAAGACCTTGTCTTAACAAATCATGATAGGCCTTATATTTTGGGACTGGGGGATTAACTATTTTGGATCAAGGTATCAGTTGCAAATTTCCAATTGTATACTAGTTATTGCCCTCAATTCTTAACATGTGTTAAGAGAGAGGTCCTAAAACCTAACCCTATGTCACCAATATACTACCTCCATGACACACATCTCACAAGAGAAATACCAAGGACTCTTCACTACTATTGTTTGCCAATCTAATAGCATGTGTTCCCACCTAGCACATCATTGTCAGACACTACTTTCAACTCACGGAAATGACATCCCCTTTCCACTGGACCTCTGATTTAACCTCCCATGCTTCTCTTGTCCATTCACAGCATAACATAGGGCAGTTATAACAAGATCAGCATGTCATTCTCCAGCTCTATGCCATACATATTAAGTTCCATGCACCAACCAGTAGAATCATAAGTTCGAATGGATGGAGAAGGTTAGGTAATTTACATATACTTCGACACCCCCTCTTAGGTGTGGCGTGATAAGGCCTAAAAAAGGACAGAAAGAGGGCAAGCAATATTTTTTTATTTAGATGTGAAAGTCGAGACTTGAACCCAAGACTTTTGGCTCTAATAGCATATTAAGTTTCAAGCACCAGCCAGTTGAACCAAAAGTCCAAACTGATGGAGAAGGTTGGGTAATTCACATATACTTCAACCATACAATCCTAGATCTGATGGTTCGCCAACCTCCTCTAACCATCATGAGGCCACAACTGTACCAACCTTTCCTCAAAAGGTAAAAAAGAAAAGCAAGGCCACCATTGTCCATGATTTACTGTTGCTGCCATCATCGCAATATTTGAACCAACATTGACAATACTTATGGTAGGCATGGTCTCCACTTTGCTGCATAGAGCCATGCCAATCTCAACATTAGACTCCTATGCTCTAGACACCTTCTTCTATGTTTGGCTTCTTTGGCCGCTGCTTCTTGTGACACCATTGTTTAGGGGCAAAGGTAAGGGACTGTCCCCCATGATCCAAGAAGTGAACATATGGACAATCTAGCAGTTTAAATTCCAAGACAAGTTGTTTGTATTGCTACAGTTTGGCACCTCTTACTATACCTGGCCAAACATCGGGCCGGGCCGGGCCTAGCCAAGCCCGAGGCAAAAAACCCAGGCCCAGGCCCGGCCCGGCCATCGGGCCTGGTTTTTAGGCCCGAGCTTGGCCCGAACACGTAAAAGCCCGGCAGGCCTCGGGCCTCAGGCCGGGCCCTTCAGGAAATCACAAAAATGACAAGCCCAGGCCCGGCCCGGCCATCAGGCTCAAAATCTAGGCCCGAGCCCGGCCCAGGAGCAGCGTCGGGCCGGGCCGGCCGGGCCAGGCTTCCCATGGCCAGGTATACCTCTTACCAACATTCCACGAGGCTAAGTTTACCCCCCCCCCTCCCCCAACACCCACCCAAGTGACCGGGAACACCACTGTGAACAGAATCACCCAAGTGACTGCGGGTGGGGCATTGGCGCATCATGGTAAAAAATATCCATTATTAATGATTATAGCTGAATTTATTGTGACTACACTCTCTTGGTGGTGGATTACAGTACTACCACAATACCCGTGCATAGCTACAAAACTATAGGATATGAGGAGTTAGGTCACTGGCTTAGGAAGCCGGGCCAGGCTTCCCATGGCCAGGTATACCTCTTACCAACATTCCACGAGGCTAAGTTTACCCCCCCCCCCTCCCCCAACACCCACCCAAGTGACCGGGAACACCACTGTGAACAGAATCACCCAAGTGACTGCGGGTGGGGCATTGGCGCATCATGGTAACAAATATCCATTATTAATGATTATAGCTGAATTTATTGTGACTACACTCTCTTGGTGGTGGATTACAGTACTACCACAATACCCGTGCATAGCTACAAAACTATAGGATATGAGGAGTTAGGTCACTGGCTTAGGAAATCATCCAAATACGTTCGTGTCATGCGCCCTTTGCATGCGGTTCACTATTAAAAAGAACAAACATACAAACAACAAAAGATCATGAGGCATTGGAGAGTCTTAAGTGACCATAGTCCTTTACAGACACAACATTCCGAATGTTTAAACATATGAGAATTGACCAGGGCCGTACCCCGGAAATTGAGGCCCCGGAGCGAAATCACAATTTAGGCCCCATGTATAAGAAAGTCAAGTAGGTAATTAAAACATTATTTTTGTTAGTCACTGCGGTAGTACAGATTTCTGAAGGAACTATACATACTTAAAAAGGAAAATCTTACAATTTTGAGCTACAAGTCCATCTTTTACTCTTTTAGCCAAGGCGTGCCATCCTATGAGCATTTTTTGATACAAAATCTTGGATTAGTATTCTCAACCTAATGTTGTCAACATTATCATGAACATCAGCCTCTATATTCTGATTTTTCGGAGGCGCTCTGATTGCTCACCTCCAGGGACTGCCGCGACCAAGCAGCAAGATTCCAACCTCTTGATTTCCTAAGGGGACGATGGATGGATTGATGGATCAATGGAACAAGCAGTAGAAAACACCCCAATTTATAGGTTGCTGCAGACACGAGCCTGCAGTTCATTGTCTACTTGCCATAATCTCAGGATTTAGTATTTGCACAAAAATTGGGGGCCCTAGATTTTGAGGGGCCCTGTGCAGCGGCTCCACTTGCACCTGTGCATGTACGGGCATGGAATTGACATTGGTAAGTTGACTGCACAAGGTCGTGGATCGGGTAGGACAGGAGGACAAGGTCTATGGTCGTTTTGGAATTATAATTTGTTCACTCTCTTGTTCTATGATCTAAAACTGAAATAACTTGGTTGAGAAGAAAAAAAATGACAAACAAGAGCATTATATTGAGTTGGAGTCGCATTTCTGCATTTGTTATTTGTGCCTTCTATAAGTGTTGGTCTCGCATGAAAGTAGTAGTGTATTTGTTTATTTGCGTTAGGTCCCACATATGAGTACATTTGTTTATTTATATTCTTGGAAGGTTGCTGTTCCCAATGTGGGTAGAGGAGCATTTGTTTATTGGTGAAGGTTGTTGGTCGCACATGTGAACTCACCAACTCCAACCTTTATAAGTAGGAAAGATTAGGCAGTGGTAATACTGGAAAACCATATTACTTAATACTCTCGTAGTGTAAAAAAACGCCTTATATTTTGATACAGAGGGAGTAGTAATTAAGGGTGGGTTGGGTGCTTGTGGTTCTATAAATCAAGTTTGGCATTAATTGGACAAATCAAAATGGAATACAATGATATGCATATTATTCAATTCTAATCAGCCAAACACAAACACATCTTTTCCTGGATCTACTCATCTAAATGTCATATAACTAAATGAAATCCTGCTCTATCTCATTCTCATACACCTCCAAATAATCCGTATGTACCAGCCTATGTAGGGATCAGCTTATTAACACCTAGTGGCACACCACAGAAGGCAGAAATTGTATGTACAGTATGCACACTCCTCGGTATGGCAATCTTGTTAACAAAGAAAAACTGAGAATATTATAAGAGGAGAACTTACCAAAAAACCGGTAGCGGCGTAAACCCAGAATAATACCATCTTCAGCAACCTTATGGTAAGGTAGAAAATCAGTCACAGATTCTGAAGATTGCCCCATAAACTTTACCAAGAGGACGTTATCATCACCAACAATTTTTTGCAAATGAGTCCGCGTATTTTGTATATATGGTCCCTATCTCCAGTCAAATGAAGTTAAAATATAAGATTGGTCTGAGCTTTAAATAGAAATTCCTTGTTGTACGCAACATTTGTCGATTTTGGTCCCTAAACGAATTACTTTTGTTGACATTTTCCTAAATATTTGTAGTTCTACTACCATAGTATGCATGACTTACCAACTTATGCAATCACAATCACATGATTATCATAAACTGCATATTTACACTTTGTTAGAGCTTGCACAGTATGCGTGTCTGGAATACACCTATATGTGAATCTAGAGGAACAAACACACCCAAAATGAATCAACAGAAACAATAAAAGAAACATGGCTGGTAGGTGTGCATACATCGAATAGCAGGTCATCAACATAATATCACAGTGAAACAATAAATATAAGAAGATGATGCAGAAATATTAGAAGTGTTACAAACCTTGAAAAGTTTCACTACAGAATCCCCTGTTATCTCTACAATACAATGGTAGACTCTTGGTGCACCTGGGTCGGAATCAAGGTTCTACAAGCATCAAGTTGAGAAAAGGGGAACAATTCTATCAGCCTCAAGGTATCATTTATTATAGAGGGAAAATCAAATATATATGCCAGCACATTATTCTCATTGAGAGAGATTATTCTTGCTGCTTAATGTGTCTATAATAATTCTTATAAGGAGTGTGAGAACTGCGAGTGGAGACATGGAATTGATAGCACACAAGGTTCAAAATAACAAAATTATGAACAAATTAATTCATCTAGTTGTATCGCTAAAGGATTTCAGAACTATGATGGATCAGTACGACTGTACAAAATTAGCAGCCAAAAAAAAATAAAGGGGAAATGACATGTGATGTCCCATCTAGCCAGCAAACCAGCTGCAGCAATTTCAAGCTCTTTTTTTGCATGTAATTAATTCTACTTGTTTTCCTAGTTTGAAATCAATTAATTAAAGCGTTAGTTAGGCACAAGTTGTGATATACATGTTCGGCACAATAGGCATGACATTACGATATACGTTCATGTGCAAACTAAAAGCCAAAACACTTGAAACTTTCTGCACATCTGCAAATTATATATAGCTCTGGTTCCATTGGATGAATATATCATGTGCTACTATGATAGAAGAGCATCATACTTGACCATTGTTAAGAGACCTATCATGAAATAAGATAAAACAAGAGATTGATAAAAAAAACCTTCACTCTATCTGAAAATTTTATATACTTGCAACCAAATGCTCTCCAGATTTCTGGCTCAAACTGAACCATGGAAAGGTACTTCAAGGATCTAATATAGTCCACAGATAGTTCATCTTCTATCCTCTTCCTGTAAATCAAATAGAAGATATAACAGGAACTTCATCACATGTACAAGACAGTTTTGCCTTAAAGGTTAAATTTACTGGGAACAAGAGGCACATGTACTTTAGGAAATAGTGATGTCTGGATAAGCCATCCATGGAAGTGAACAAATTAAACGTTTTGATTCTATTTACTAACAAGTATAACAAAACCATGTACTCCAAAAACTGTAACTCAAAGAGGAACTCACTGACGAAGGTATGCACAAATCATAAATCTCTTCATGAACTCCAATTCCTCCAGTGCTTGCATTTGAGGACTTGCTTTCTCCCTCAATGCATTTTCTGTGGCATGATAGGTTGCACAACTTGGCGCCATTGCCCATGCTGGGCTATGTGGGCTTCCTGACGGAAGAACCATTCGCTGAACAGGTCTTGAAAGATCCCGCACAGGGCTTGGTGTGGAAACACTCCTTGGAGGTGTATGAATGGCATTTGGTATGGGGCTTTCAATCCTCATATCATTATGCAGCCCAATGGACACACAATGGCCAGGGCTACCTCCCTGCATCATAACATCAGGAGTAGGAACATAGTCCAGGTTCAGGAGCGGGATCCAAGCGCGCGGGTTCTCGCCTGCCATCCATGGCAGGGTTGGAACCGGCATCATAGCAGGTGTCATTGAGGATGGGTTCTCGGCTGCCATCCTGGGCTGGGTTGTTGCCGGCATCATAGCAGGAGTCATTGCTCGGATACGATCATTAATCTGAATGTCATCCTGGATTTGCAAGGAGGCCCGGCCAGATGGAGTATTAGCTGCCATCGCGGTCACGTTTTGTTCTATACAAACAATTTCTCTGACAGGACCCATGTTATCTTGCAAATTGATAGGCCGCGGTTGACTGGGACTCCCAGCACGGTTTGAGAGACGAAAAGCTATCTCTTCAGTGTAAGGGCTTTGAACCTCAACTTGATCATCGCTATGGTACTGTGGCCCAGATACAGAGTCATCTGTTTAACCAAAGATTTCATGGTTAGTTCAAGGAACATTACAGTATATACAACATAAAAGCAAAGAATCATCAATCTAGCAAGGAGAACGAGAAGCAGACACAATTGAATGAATGCAGAAAAATATTCCACATGAACAATATGCATAGCAAATCAGGCATGGTTGCAAAGGCAGGAAGTGTGGAAACAAGAAAATACTGATACTTATCCGTATTGGATACCGTATCAGATACCGATTCTTTCCAGATACGTCCCTGATACCTTTCAGGCTCTAGTGGTGCTGGTGGTGGGCTCCTTTCCCCGGTGCTCCTGCTCCCCTTTCCCCGCTCCCCTTTCTCTCTAAGTGAACTCTAAGCGAACTTTTATGTTTGGTAAATTGCTGCTACCCTGTGGTTGCTGGTTCTTGCTTTTGTTGAAATCATGGATAAGAAGATAGAAATGGACTGCACTTACGAAATACTCCCTCCGTCCCAAAATAAGTGTCGCTGATTTAGTACAAAGTTTGTACAAAAGGTCCACCAACTTACAAAAAGAAAGGGCAGTGACTCTACTGTGCTGCGGTGTTGAGGTGTAGTTTCCTCAAGAATACAATCAGCGACAGAATCCGGTAACCCCAGAAAACAGCATTGAGGAAGAAGCAATTTTGTTGCTGCTCGTACTTATAAGAAAGCTAGCCCTCAGAGAAATAAAGTGGGATCCTGACTTTGTGAATCATTTGATTTGATGTATGCACTGTCAGTATCTGGGTAGTTGAAGTCTTGGCCAACCATCTAGAAACATTGTTGCCTGGAACCTATAGCAGATCAGAAATGTGGTATATTCTCGCACTTTGCTCCAGTGCAACTGGCATGGACAATAGTGCCTTGAATATTATAAGGAATAGCTTTCATGTATTAGAAAGGAAGGGAAAACATCATGTTCCATCTCTTCTTTTAGTGGCCAAAGAAACTATGCTGTAAGAATGCATGCTTCTGAAGGAATAAAATTGGCAAATAAAGCCATGAAGTCTTTCAGAAGTCATGAGAAACATTTTATCAGCGTGTAAACCATTTTATTGGTGGACCTTTTGCTAGGCCCTCCACTTCTCACACAGAGAAGTTGAGATTACAGGAGGAAGCACTGAGGCTTTTGCAGGAGGCTGCTGCGATGGCCAAGTGTGGACCTGACAAACTGTATAGCCTTGCTTCGGAAAATGCAATGCAGCTGTTGAAAATGCAACAGAATGTCTTGAAAAATGGTGACTGGAAGTTCAGTTAGCACCTGGAAGTTGTTAATTCTGGTGTTATCTGCACAACAAAATTTACAAGAAGCTGAAGCAGTAGCAGATATCAAAGCAGAAGTAGAGAGGTTTCTGGTGCTTCTTGCTCTGCTCTGTCTGGTAATTTCTCCTCTGTGGAATGCCCTTTAGCTCTGTGCTGCTATATTGCTCTTTGCGCTCTGCTATGCTAGTTCACCGTTGTATACAACCAAGGAGAATTGGTTTGCACCAGAGACTAGTAGGAAATCCTTGCAAAACAGAGCTTTCTTAATTGATTAATTGGCCATGTCATGTCGCTGCACCTGACTGGGATCAGCATACTTGGCCATGTCATGTCGCTGATTTAGTACAAAGTTTGTACACTTATTTTGGACGGAGGGGGTTCAAAAATAGTCAAACATATTCCCATATTGATACCATATTCTACGTATATTGCCCCGATACTGAATTACTGATACACGTATCCGTATCAGTGCAATTTATTGTGGAAACATCATTATACTGAACACGTGCCAAGAATGCTCTGCTCTGTCTTTCAAACGATAGCATGCCTAATAAGAAAAATCCAAAAGCACTGCTTGGCGAATGGCAAAGAAGAATATGATGACGAAATCTGAAGCAGAGCTCCACGAAATCAACAAAAGAAAAGAACATGGCCATTTGTGATCCCTACTGCCGAGCATGAAAGCAGATCCACCCGAGCAACAGAAAGAAAGCACCACTTAACTCCACTTATTTTACATTGAAACGTGGGAGGGTTTCCAAAAATAGAGCAGGAACCGAGGATCCAGCCGTTGAATTTGAATAAAAAGGGTCACTTTCGCCACAAAATGCAGTATTGCGGCAGCCGCATTCCCGCACGATGCACACCCATCCCCTAACTGCACTCCACATCCAACCAAGCAGACCATAACAAATAAAAGAGGGGGAAGGTGGCTCACCTCCCTGCGAAGGGCCGGAGCTGCAGCAGGCGGCGCTCTTGGCGGGAGGGATGCCCCGCGCGTTGCGCTGCATCGCCTCGAAGTCCTTGTCGGCCCTGTCCGCCAGGTACCTGATGAAGCCGGAGAGCGTCTTGACGGGCGTCCGGGACTCGGCGATCGCGCGCAGCACCCGCGCCGCCGCCGCCTCGCCGAGCCCCGCGAGCCGCTGCCGCGCGTCCGGGTCGGCGCACTGCCCCAGGCGCGCCTCGAGCCGCGCGAGCTCCGCGCCCGCGGCCGCCGGGAGCGGCGGGGCCGCGCACGTCCGCTGGGCCGTCGGGCTCTGGTAGCTCAGCATCTCGGCTAGGGTTCAGGATGCAGGGTCTCCGGCCGCGGCCCGCGACGGCGGCGGCGGCGCCGTTCCTTCGCGGCTAAGCAAATGCTGGCCCGCGACGGCGGTGGAGAGGCCGAGAGGGACGAAGAGGGGAATCAAACTGTGCCAAGGGAGGGGAAAGCTGCCGCCTGGGCTGATCACGGGCGCTGGAGCGACGCTGCAGGGGAGGGGGAGGCGGCGGGTGCGGGGCCCGCGTGACGTTGGTGTGGTGTGGTGTGGACTTGAATGGCGACCTGTGTTGTGGGACGAGGGAACCGCGCCGGCCCTGGGGTTGCTCGGAAGGACTGGCACGTGGCGGGATAGGGAGAATCTTCGGAGAGGATGGACGGTGGGGCCGGGTGTCAGGGAGCCGCGGGGCATGCGGGGTTCGTCGTGTTGTACACGTTACCTTCCAATCCCATAGTCTTGCTGACGAAAAGATTCCGAGGGAAACCCTGAAGGAATCGATCCTGTCCTCCCTACTGACAAGTGGCAAGTCCATTCACGTCGTCGTCAGGCTCGCTTATTTGAAATTCAAATGTTCACAAATGTTTCCCTCCCGGCCTAGAGGCGCCCAACCAATTACTACTGCTCCAGTCGTAGCTTATTTTCCCAAAGCCATCTTCCGCTCGTGAGCTCAAATTAGCTCCCCCCGCAAAAAAAAAGGAAGCTCAAATTAGCTTGTGATGAACAATAAAATCCAACAAAATTAAAATATACTCCCTTAGTGTGTGTGTGTGTGTGTGTGTGTGTGTGTGTGTGTAGTAAGCTTTGAGAAATGTTTTGAGTACTTGCAAAGTTTCATTATGGAATGACATTCATGGAAGTCATGGCAAAAAAAACATCACTCCTAAATGCTTGCAAAAATACCGCTTTTGAAGCATTGATTTTTTTTGCCACGACTTCCGCAAATGTCATTCCATAATGAAATTTTGTGAGCACTCAATACATTTTTCAAGTTATCCACAATTTTTTTATATTTTTTTTAATTTATTTTCATTTTTTCCAGATTTTATCACTCACACAAACTCATTTGAGCCCCAGCTCAGAAACATTGTGTCCCTTGTTTTTAGATTACTGGGTTCTGATCGGGAAGTGCATTTGGTGGCCGAGCTCCATGGAATGCTTTAATTTTTTTCATCAAAAATACATTTTTATCCAAAAATATACTACCTCCTTTTTGATTTATAGGGCTCAATTCAAAAATCTCACCAACCAAGGTAGATGGTGAGTGGTGAAACAATTTTGTAATTTGCAAACTACTCGATTAATGCGCTTATTTTCTTCAAAAAATTGTGTTTACCAATGCATTAATTGCAATACATAAAGTACATGCATTTGTCAATTTTCTCTTAATACTTGCATGCAGTGATTTATTGCACCTTGAAATCTAAAAATGTGATGGGGAACAACCAAATTGAAACTTATAAAATGGAAAAACTAAAATTTTGAGATAAGCCCTATAAACCGGAAAGGAGCGAGTATATAGGCATAAGCATATATGGGTACTATGAGCATGCTTGGATCCAAGGGACTATTTTTAGTCTGACTAAAAATAGTCTCTTTTAGAGGCTAAAGTTCCAAGCACCCCTAACTAAAGAGAGGCTAGGACTTGTCTTGAGGCTAAAATTTTTTAGTCATAGGAAACCTACTAAAATATGTATTAGCCCTCTCTCTCCTCATTTAATTCCTCTCCTTTAACACATGCGAGTTCTGGATTGGAGGGTTTGGAGGATAATAAATGCTCAATAACTTGATTTTAGTGTATTTAGTATTTGGATCCAAATATGGGAGAGGCTAGCAAATTTTAGTCCCACTATTTTTAGTCATGGGACTAAAATGTATCCAAGCACCCTCTATATACGTGCACTGTACCCATCCATGTATCAGTTCACTCTTCAGCTAACATCTCACGCCTTGCTATTAGTTTTGATTTGTGTTGCTTTTGATCCATGCGTGAGATGTTGATCGGTCAGTTGATGAGTGAACAGATATAGGGATGTCTCTTGCAAAGGTCATTCACCACCTACTCTAGCGTTGACAAGTCACGCATTGCATGTGTGTCATTTGTCGCAATCTGAAAGTTTTTTTTCAAAATATTTATATCTCTTGAACCGTGTGTCTAAATCACAAACTCATAGTTTGATTCCTCATGTCAAGATTTTCGAAACTAGATCTAATGTTAATAGGTTTCAACAAACTTTTTTTAACGAAAAAAGAGGAAAATCTAAATGAAAAATGAAAAATGAAAAATGAAAAAGACCAAAAAAACCGGAGAAAAAAATGTAAAACTTTACATGAATCACAATTGCGCCTTTTATTTTTGGGAAGCGCAGTTTTGCTTCCCGCGAAAACACATGTTGTGTTTTTCCCTTTTCAGGAAGCATAGTTCTAGTTATACTTTATTTGGGAAAGCACAATTGTGTTTTTTCGTTTTTGGAAAATACAATTGCGCTTGTCATGCAAGCATAGGTTGTGCTTTTTTTATGAGTGTGCTTTCCGAAAAGGGAAATATGGGTTGTGCTTTTCCTTCCGTTAGAGATCACAGAAGCATATGTTGTTCTTCTGGTAAAAAAGCACGACTTCCCGAAACAAAAATTCAAAAAAGGCTTAGTAAAAACAAAAGAAATACAAAAGAAAACTGAAAATACGTGTTATATAAACTGAAAATCCTGGGATGCAACGTGCGAGACACGTGACGACGGCTGGACACACCATTTGACGCACTTCGAGTGCCCAAAAGTGACATCTAGAAGGAGTACCGTTAGATAGTTGATACGGTACCTCAAAAAAAATATTCACTCGTAGTGTTTCCTCTATCTCTATGCTTCAACTTTGACCGTAAATTTAACTATCAAAACCGATTGTGGCGGGAGCAAAAGTTATATCAGTGAATTCGTAATCGAAAGAAGTTTTTAATTATGTAACTTTTTCTCCCGCCGCAGTCGGTCTCGTTTGTTAAATTTATGGTCAAAGTTCGACCTCAGGAAGCGCAGGTGCACTATATTTTGAAATGGAGGGAGTAGTTTTTTTAGAAAAAAAAAAGATAGTTGATACGGTGATGCTGGGCCTTGACGATTGCCGCTAGCCTATGCGCCGAAGTCCGGGAGACAGCCGATGTGTGATTCCCCCCTCAAAAAAAGCCGATGTGTGATTCATGCTGAGCGAACTGCCCCATGCCCGCATCGGAGCGTGTAAAACTGGTGCAATCGCCGCATGGGCGCTAGGTCGTCCCTCGTCCGTCGGCCATCGCAGATCGCCGCCCGATCTATCGCCTGTACGCGTCCTACGCGCTCCGCACTTGGCGGCGCGCTCGTCGCATCCACCATCTAGCCGGTGCGCCGTGCGCCCCATGGTCTTATCCTGTTTCTGTTTCGTGAGTGTTCTCTGCTTCCATACCTTAATTGGATATATGGGATGAATGGTCGATCCTTCATGATTAGGCTAGTTGCTCATGAATATACATGTTTAGTCCGACGGAAATCTCAAGCTTAAGCCTCACTCCCTTGCTGACGAACACAAATATCGGCCTTAGCTATCGGTTGATCAACTTCCATAACTGTTATGCATGTATATGCTTCAATCAAATTATGCCGTACTGCCATGATGTCCATACTTGCAATCCAGAATGTCATGTGTGAAACACACCTATGTGTTATGCTCATGTTATCTGAAGCATTTTCACCAAAACACACACTTAAACATAAGGTCTCATTTTGTCATCATGATCTTTGACATCAGCGTTGACCATTGCTGTATATAACGATTACAATATACTATCAGGCTTCATTTTGTCAAATGACTTTAAATTCAATCGGACGGTACAATTTGTGGGAGCAAGGACATAGTGAAACTGAAGCAATAGTAGGTCAAAGTTCGCAATATTTGAATATGAAACTGTGGACCTATTTTGCAGAGGGAGCGCTAGCTAGAAATATGCTAATGCCATCTTCTTTATAGCAAACCGTCGGTTCTTTTTGCTGAATGATACAAGTGCCACACTAAGTGTAGCTTTGAGGTTTCTTTGAAAAAGTTCAGTGTTCCAGCCTCATATTTGCTAGCGCAAATTCTCTAAATAAAAAAACATAAAACTAAACAAGATATGATAGCAACATGGATTGTAATTCCAGGTTACACTTATTTTCAGGCAAATAAGCACTGAAACTGGAACCCCACGCATGCTCTTCACCAATGGAAATAATGCACAAGGCAACTGAATCTGCTTATGATGAAGATGATGGCAAAGGTAAGGATGTATCAAGCACGGAAGAAAAAGATCCGTGGAATCCTCCATATCCTCCTCGTGCTTCTGGTCCTGCTAAAGACATGTCTGAGCAATGCTGATGAAGCAGTGGAGGATAAGAGCCAGAACTATGAGGAAGATTTCCCACCAATCCAACAGCATAACAATGCAAAAAATTGGGGGCCTGTCCAAGCTACCAGAATGAGTGCTAGGGTTGCTGGGGACACCAGAACCATTCTTCAGAAGGCTCAACGGTTCAAATGCACCCAAGATGCAAGAACCAACAGAGAAGGTATGAAGAACAAACCCTTCTCCCTTTTCAATAATCTCAATTTCCTTTCTGTTGCTAATAAAGTAGGCATAGATGTTATTTTAGAGGAAGGAGTAGATGTTGATCCTACCAGCAATGTAGCTGATCATTGTAGAGAGGGGGGTGTGATCCCTGACAGAACTGAAGGTTCTGCTTCAAATTTCATCACCCCAAAGAAAATGCCTGTGGATGATAGTGTTGAATCTAGCAATAGTGAACTGTGGTATTTGGTCTGTAAGAATAGAAGGGGTAAGCACCCCAGAACTAGACTTATAACATGAACGATCTGTTCTGGAATGTGAGAAGGATTGCTGCCCCTGGTAGGAAAACTTTGATCCTGGAAACTATGGCTAAAACCCATGCTTCCATTGTGGGCTTCCAGGAAACTAAAAAAGAGGAGTTTTCTGACTCCTTTCTAAAATCCCTAGTAGGTAATAGAAATTTTTCCTGGCATCACTTACCAGCCCAAGGCTCTGCTGGAGGCATCCTGATGGGAGTAGACCTGGACATTTTAGATGTTGTCTCCTGGTCCAATTTAGAGTCTTCTGTTAGTTGTGTTATGAAGTTGAAAAATACTGATAACCCCTATAGAGTCATTACTGTCTATGGTTCTCCTTATGAAGAGGGAAAAGAAAGTTTTATCTCTGAACTACATTCCTTGTTCCTAGAAGACCCCCTCCTGTAACGCCCCGGATATAACTTTCCCAATTTGTACTCCAACTCTTGTCGTTTCTGGCGTTAAGTTATATTTATTTTCTCGGGTTCGGGTCTTTGTCTCCGTGTGTTGTTGTCGTCGTCATGCATCTCATATCATGTCATCATGTGCATTGCATTTGCATACGTGTTCATCTCATGCATTCGAGCTTTTTCCCCGTTGTCCGTTTTGCATTCCGGCGCTTCGTTCTCCTCCGGTGGTCAATTCTACCTTTCTTTCGTGTGTGGGGATTAAACATTTCCGGATTGGACCGAGACTTGTCAAGCGGCCTTGGTTTACTACCGGTAGACCGCCTGTCAAGTTTCGTATCATTTGGACTTCGTTTGATACTCCAACGGTTAACCGAGGGACCGAAAAGGCCTCGTGTGTGTTGCAGCCCAACACCCCTCCAATTTGGCCCAAAACCCACCAAACTCTGCTCCATCATCTAGAGCGTTCGATCACGATCGCGTGGCCGAAAACCGCACCTCATTTGGACTCTCCTAGCTCCCTCTATGCCTATAAATAGACCCCCCCCCCTCCGAAATTCGCGGTTCCACTCTCCCCCTAACCCTAGATCCACCCTCCTCGCGCCGCCGGACAACGTCCGCGCCGAGTCGGACGTGTCCGACCTGCGCGCCGCCGCCCGCAGCCAACCACTCGCTGCCACGTGGCCCGGGACCGCATCGCCGCCGCCTCCCACCGACGCGGGCCCGCAGGCCCAGCGCCGGCCCCCGCGGCCCAACTCCTCCCCGCCGCCTCGCGCCGCTCGCCGTCCCGCGCCTGTAGCTCCGACGCCCGACGCGCTCGCCGGCTGCCGCCTCGCCGCCCGGCTCCGGTGACCTCGCCGGCTACCTCCACCGCCCGCTCCGACAGCCGCCTCCGCCGGTGGCCGCCGCCCGGCGACGCCCACCGTCCTCCGCCGCCTCTGCCACGGCGACCTCGCCGGCGACCGGCCTCCTCCTCCGCCGAAACTTCATCACCGGCGACCTCAAGCTCCGGTGCCATCGAACCTCGGGAGTCGCGCGCGTGAACAGTGCACGTCGGATCTCAGATCTGAGATATTTTCGGATCCGGTTGACTTTTTCCCCCGAACCCTAATTTTTCATGCCTACTTTGACCTGTGATATCTCCGCATCCGTAGCTCCGATTTGGACGTATAGCATATCAAAATGTTCGTCTCAGAGAGTACATAATTTCACTCCATTGCATCATTTTCATTTGAGTTCATCTTGATGCTCGAAATGCTGTTAGAAGAGGGCTTCATGAGTTAATTGTCAGATCTGCTAGTTCATCTTAGACATTTGTCATTTTTGCCATGATTATTGTGTGCATGCTATGCCCATGTGTCCTACATATGTTTTGTTAAGGGTTTTGTCATCTTTCCAGAGGTGCAACCCATGTATTTTTGTGATGTGTGTGGTGCCTAGTGCAAGCTTGCAAAGTGAGGCACCCGGTAACTCTGTTTTCAGGGACTTAGGAATTTCACTAAGTCCTGGGATTGTTTAGTTCATGATGCCATATGTTCTTGCTGTTTCCTAGTGATCCGTGCCTCTTTTGAGGATGATCAGTAAAGGAGTTTTGTTAATATTGTAGTGCTCTATCCATCCATGCCTTTGTTTGCAATTTTGGAGCACCCTAGCTTGAGTCAATCGAGCTCTTCTTTTGCTTCGTTGTGAATCTGGGCAGATTGTCAACTCGTTTGCAATTTTGCTGGTGTTGTTGTAGTTGATCCGTGCATGCTATGCCATTGTTCTTGCCATGTCTAGCTTGCATTTTGTGCCTTATTATTGGATGTATGCTTGTCTTGCAATGACTTGCACCGTAGTGAGTGCATCGAGCTCGTAAACATGCCTTCGTGAGTTATATTTCAGCATGTGTCAGTTTTCACTAAGTCTGAAAACTGATTATGTTTTTGCTATGTTCGTGGGCTTGTTAGTATATTTTGTGATCCCTTTTGGCTCAAGGTCACTAAGGGACTTTTGTTAAGCTTGTTGAGTAGCTCCATGCCATGTCTTTCTTTGCCATGTTCAGGTCCTGTAGCATGTTGTTTTGTTGATCCGAAGAGGGCTATATGATCTGAAATTTCAGACAAGTGTTAATTTCACTAAGTCTGAGATCTGTTTACCATTTGCGTTTTTGCCATGCTTGTTTGAACCTGTTATTGGATGAATTGGCCATAGCTCAGTGCTAGACTTTTGTTAAGCATATTGAATGCTTCCCTGCCATGTATTTTGATGCCATGTTTGAGTGCTGTAGCATGTTCATTTCATTGCATTTAGAGGCCTACTTGTTGTAAATCGCAGACCGGTGTCATATTTGAATCGCTTGCCATTTCCAAACCGTAACTCCGATTTCGGCGATCTTTATATCGTTTTCAAGAGATTTCATCTCATATTTCCAATGGCACACTTGGTTTTCCAAGTTGAGGCCAGGTTCATGCATTTCCTGTCATATCTTGCATTTTGCATCCCGCATCGCATCCCGCATAGCATACCATCATTGCATCTTATTGTTTGAGCTTGCACGTGGTTGATTGTATCCTTGTTGCTTGTTTATCTTGTTTGGGTAGAGCCGGGAGACGACTTCGCTAACGAGGAGCCCGTTGAGTTTGCTTTTGAGGATCCAGTCAACTCTGACAACTTTGCAGGCAAGATGATCATACCCTCGAAATCACTACTATCTTTGCTATGCTAGTTTGCTCACTCTTTGCTATGCCAATGCTACGATGCCTACCTTTTGCTTGTCAGCCACCCAATTGCCATGTCAAACCTTTAACCCACCATGTCCTAGCAAACCATTGATTGGCTATGTTACCGCTTTGCTCAGCCCTTCTTATAGCGTTGCTAGTTGTAGGTGAAGATTGGAGCCGTTCCTTGTTGGAACATTTATTTACTTGTTGGGATATCATTATATTGTTATGTTATCTTAATGCATCTATATACTTGGTAAAGGGTGGAAGGCTCGGCCTCTCGCCTAGTGTTTTGTTCCACTCTTGCCGCCCTAGTTTCCGTCATATCGGTGTTATGTTCCCGGATTTTGCGTTCCTTACGCGGTTGGGTTATAATGGGAACCCCTTGATAGTTCGTCTTGATTAAAGCTTTTCCAGCAATGCCCAACCTTGGTTTTACCATTTGCCACCTAGCCTCGTTTTCCCTTGGGTTTCCGGAGCCCGAGGGTCATCTTATTTTAGCCCCCCGGGCCAGTGCTCCTCTGAGTGTTGGTCCGAACTAGAGTCCTGTGCAGCGCCCCCTCGGGGGAACTCGAGGTTTGGTTTTAGTTGTATGGAGAGCTCATCTGAGTGTGCCCTGAGAACGAGATATGTGCAGCTCCTATCGGGATTTGTCGGCACATTCGGGCGGTGTTGCTGGTCTTGTTTTAACCTGTCGAAATGTCTTGTTGTACCGGGATACCGAGTCTGATCGGAATGTCTCGGGTGGAGGTCTATTCCTTCGTTGACCGTGAGAGCTTGTCATGGTCTAAGTTGGGACTCGCCTGCAGGGATTTAACTTTCGAAAGCCGTGCCCACGGTTATGGGCAGATGGGAATTTGTTAATGTCCGGTTGTAGACAACTTGAACCTTAATTTAATTAAAATGAATCAACTGAGTGTGTTACCGTGATGGTCGCTTCTCGGCGGAGTCCGGGAAGTGGACACGGTGTTGGAGTAATGTTTGCGTAGGTTGCTCTCTCTAGATTCTCTCTCGCGCTTCGCCTCCTCTTCTCGCTCTCTTTTGCGAATAAGTTAGCCACCATATATGCTAGTCGCTTGCTGCAGCTCTACATATATTTGCCTTACCCCTTCCTATAAGCTTAAATAGTCTTGATCGCGAGGGTGCGAGATTGCTGAGTCCCTGTGGCTCACAGTTTACTATTACACCAGATGCAGGTCCAGGTGATTCCGCTCCAGGTGACGCGTACGAGCTCAAGTGGGAGTTCGACGAGGACTCTCAGCGTTACTATGTGTCCTTTCCTGATGATCAGTAGTGGTGCCCAGTTGGGGGTGATCGGGACCGTGTCGCATGTTGGGTTTTCTTCTATTTTGGCGCCGTAGCCGGGCCATGAGTGTTTGGATGATGTATGTTATTTATGTACTTTGATTGACGTGGCGAGTGTAAGCCAGATATGTATCTCCCCTTTTGTTATCTTTATTACATGGGATGTTGTGATGATTGCCTAACTTGCGACATTGCTTTCAATGCGGTTATGTCTCTAAGTCGTGCCTCGACACGTGGGAGCTATAGCCGCATCGAGGGCGTTACACCTCCCCATCCTTATAGGGGGAGATTTTAACTTGGTGAGATATGCCAAGGATAGAAGTAATGGTAATATTAACCATAGATGGAGTGATAATTTTAATGCCTGGATTGAAATCTAGAACCTGCTTGAGATCAAGCTGTCCAGCAGAAGATTCACCTAGGCTAATAATCAGGTGGACCTGATCATGTCCACAATAGATAGGTTTTTCTGTAATACTGAGCTGGACATGATCTTCCCCATGGCATCCTATAGGGCTTTGCCTAGGTGTGGGAGTGACCATGTTTCTTTAATTTGGGAGTCTAGTCTAAACCAAACCCCTAAAGGCAGTAGTTATAAAATGGAGAAATGGTGGCTCCTAAGAGAAGACTTCTCCAATCTAGTTACCAGAATTTGGAATGAGACCACAAATGCCTCCTCCCATATTGAGAGCTGGCAGAATAAAATTAGGAAACTCAGGAAAATCACTAAGGGGTGGAGTTCCAATGAGGAAGCACAACTTAGAAGATACAAAAAAAATCCTCCTATAGGAATTTGATAGGCTTGATATTAAGTCTGAAACCACAAACCTCTCTGAAGCTGAATTTTCTAGAATTAGATTCATCCACTCTGAGCTCCAGAAAATCTGGCTCCAGGAAGAGGTTAATGCAAAGCAGAGATCTAGGGATAGAGAGATTAAAGAAGGTGACAGGAACACTGCATATTATAATGCAGTGGCCAACCAGAGAAGGAGGAAAACAGTCATCCACTCTCTGGATGGCCCTGAAGGCCCTGTCACTGATAATGCTGAGATGCTTAGAATTGCTAGTGACTATTATAAAGAATTGTTCAAAAAAGAAGATAGAAATGGCTTCAAGATGAACCAAAACTTTTTCTCTAAGGGAGAAAAAGTAACTCCCGAGGAGAATAACACATCAGAAGCTCCTTTCTCAGAAGAAGAGGTCAAACAGGCTGTTTTTGACTCATATTCTGATGGAGCCCCAGGGCCTGATGGGATTCCCTTCTTTTTCTACCAACACTTTTGGGAGCTGGTGAAGAAAGATCTGATGGATATGTTTTTAGACTTCCACAAAGGAAAGTTTGACATACACAGACTTAACTTTGCTATGTTGACCCTAATCCCCAAAGAAACAGATGCTTCCTCCATGAGGAAATTTAGGCCCATCAGCCTTTTGAACTGTAGCTTCAAGATTTTTACTAAAGTACTCACCAATAGACTCTCGAAAATCCTGCAAAGGCTGGTAGCTAGTAACCAATCTGCCTTCCTAAAAGGCAGGTATATCTTAGAAAAGTGTGGTCACAGCACATGAGGTGCTGCACTCAATTCACTCTAGTAAGAGACAAGGTCTGGTGCTAAAACTAGACTATGAAAAAGCCTTTGACAAAGTTAACCTAGAATTCCTAGAGGAACTTCTTAAGTTTAGAGGGTTTGGGGGGAGATGGACCCAATGGATTAAGCAGGTTACCTATGGGGGATCCATTGGTGTCAAGGTGAATAACAGTGAGGGTGACTTCTTCCTCACAGGGAAAGGGCTCAGGCAGGGAGACCCCATTTCCCCACTGTTATTTAACCTAGTAGTGGATGCTCTCACCAGAATGCTGATGAAAGCAGCTAATCAGGATATGATCACAGGGCTTTGCCCTGAAGCCTGCCCTGGGGGGATCATTTGCCTACAATATGCAGATGATACCATCCTCTTCCTAGACAAAACCCTACAACATGCCTCAAACCTTAAGATGGTTTTGAACTGCTTTGAACAGGTTTCTGGGATGAGAATCAACTACAGAAAAAGTGAGTTGATCCCTATTAACATGGAAATAGAGGAAACAACTTGCTTCATTCAAGCTCTAGGATGTGCTGAAGGGACTTCCCCTATTAAGTACCTGGGGATACCCCTTCACTATGACAAGCTTAGAAAGGAGGATATACAAACCCTTATAGATAAGATCATGAAAAGGATTGCTGGATGGAGAGGGAAGCTGCTCTCCTACAAAGGCAGGCTTGTGCTAATTCAAGCATGTCTGGCTAGCATCCCAATTTATCTTCTATCTTTTTTCAAATTCCCTAAGTGGGCCATAGGCATGATCATTCCCAGATGGCTAACTGCCTGTGGAATGATTTTGAAGGGCATAGAAAACTTCACCTTGCTAGTTGGAAGATGATATGTATAAAGAAAGAATTTGGAGGTCTTGGAATTCCAAACCTTCAAGAGGTGAACACCTGCCTTTTAGGATCTTGGGTCAAAAGATTCTATGAGGAAGGAGAGAAACCTTGGAGATCCATTATAAAACAAAAATATTTGTCTAGGAAGCCTAATCTATTTGTTGTAACCCCACTCCTAACTCTTCTAGGTTTTGGAAAGGATTCCAATCCATCATCCAAAACCTGAAGTTTGGATTTAGATGGAAAGTAGGCAATGGTGAGAGGATTAGATTCTGGGAAGATACTTGGTTTGGGACTTCCCCCCTAGCCACCCAATTTTGGCCTATTTACTTAGTCTATAATGAGCAAACTAAAACTGTCAAAGAGGTCTGGGATGGGGAAACTCTCAGGCTGACTTTCAGAAGGAACTTCAATGACAAACTCATGCCGCAATGGCACCATCTAGTTGAATGTGCCAGGAGCATTGCTCTCTGTGAGGACATAGATTCGCTGATATGGCAGCTTGAAAGCAAAGGGGTTACTCCTCAAGCTCCCTGTATCATGTGATCAATTTTCGTGGGGTGCTACCAGTTTTCATCCCTGCGGTGTGGAAACTTTATGTGCCCCCGAAGATCCATGTTTTCTTTTGGCTTTTCTCTTATAACAAACTGATGACCAGAGACAACCCGAGGAAAAAGCACATCCTTAAACCCCTTGATTGTGTCTTCTGCTCTGATCGAGAAACTAACACTCACTTGTTTTTTGAATGCATCGTAGCAAAAAACATTTGGTCGTTTGTGGCTGACCACTTTCAGGTCCGAATAGGAACAGGATATGAATCTGTAGCCAGATTATGGGTATCTAACAAGAAGAATTCTGCTCTAAACATAGTTTCTTCAGCTGTCCTCTGGTGTTTGTGGAAGTATAGGAACTCTATCATCTTTAACAACACCATTTGGACCTCGATTTTGTAGGTTTGGAGGCTGATCCTCAGAACCCTGAAGTTCTGGGCGATCTTGGCACCAGAAAATGGCAAGGCTCGTCTGTAGATTTTCCTGACAGCACTAACAACTTTCTTGCTACAGCCGCTGAGAATAACGAGTGGCTGATGTTGGGAGGTTGTGTGAAAGATGGGGTTCTGAATCAGTGGGGCAGACTGAAGATCTATGAAGATGACTGGCGTTTCCATTCCCCAAAGAAGCAGGGGGACCTGAAGAGCAAAAACATGCTGAGTAGCCCAGTCTCGACTCTTGTCTGCTGGTCTCCTCAAGCAGCTTCAGCGCCACCTTTCTAGTTCAGAAAGGCTGCGGAGATGGAAGTAGACTCAAACCTGGAGATTTCAGTCTGATTTGTGTTGCTCTAGTTTCGGGCCTGCGTGCCGACCGATCTTTTCAAAGATCTGTATTTCGGTTTCCCTTTTCTCGTAGTGCCGTTTAAGGCTGAACTGCTCCTCTAAGTGAGCTGTTGTATAACTGGAGAACACGTTTTTGGTTTCATGCTGAGTAATGGAACGGGGGAGGAGATCCTCCCTATTCATCTAAAAAAAGACATGTCTGAGCATATCAAATTGATCAAGCAGGTGGAGGGACTAAACCACCCTTATGATAGTTCTCTCCTCTCTTGTTCTTTTTCTTACTCATGCCTCTTCATGCTGGCACATTCTCTGTCTCAGTGGATGAATCAGAAACATGCTTTTCTTGATGCCTCCAGAACAACCCATTCGATCATCCCAGACCGTACTCCTGAGGTATTTGCTGTCTTTGTTACTATAATTGGATTGCCAAATCATTATAGTATTTAACCTGCAGTACTTGTGAATATTTAACTTGGTCTATCCAGTGTTTGTGTTTTGTTGAGCACATGTGCTTATTTCTATACCGGGGTGCCTAATTAAGCACCTACCCTCTATCAATACTAAAAAAGGGTTTCCCCCTGCTTTATATTATAAAGCGAACATCACCGAGTACAATCATGGTTTTCACTTTCACTGAGATTCCGGTGAAATTCACTGAATTTCAGTAGACACTGAAATATTACATTTCAGCCAAAATATTTCAGCAGTTTCAGTACAACACAAGAATTCAAATATTTTTCAAAATATTTTTTCAAATTTTCAAATTTCTAATTGAATTTGAGTGAATATTTCAGTCATTTGGCTGAAATGGAAACTGAAATTACTGGAATTCACTGAATTTCGGTGATTTCGGTTGGTGCTGAAATTTTTCTGAAACTGAAATTGAAAACCATGAGTACAATTGAGATACCGAACAACGCACACACCCAAGGCAAGATACAATGGTGCCAGGCACCGACACACCACCCCACCGACTACCAATAGAGAGGTGAACGAGACCAAAACAAAGCCTGGCCTCCAAAGCGGTTCCTCCAAGAAGGATACGACCATGGAAAGCAGCCACCGCCCGATCAACGAAGATCAGGTTTTCACCCGGAGAAAGAAGACAAGAGTGGAAACGCCGCGACGGAGCCTCCAGGAAGGGTACGGCGGCAACGGCCACCGTCACCGTTGGCCAGTCAAAGGACTGGACAAGTGGTGTACCCCGGCACTCACGCTCCACCGTTGAACCTGAACTCCGCCAACCACCCGCAACCATGCCACCCATGCGGCCATGTTTGCCTGCCTGCACCTGAGACGCACGCTCCGCCCATGAATGTCGCGCCTCCCGCCGCCAGAGCCGCCGTCCTGCAACCAGACAACCCCAAGACCTACACATAGGCCCTAGCTTTGGATCAACCGATGGCCCTCGACCGATGGAACCACCCGCAGACGCTCCGCTGGTAAACCTGCGCCAACCCGCCCGCGGCCGAGGAAAGGGGGAGAAAGGGGAGCGGACGAATACGGACCGGCAAATCGTGCCGACGACGGGTGACGCGACCGCATCGAGGCCACCCATCCCTCCAACCAAGCTCCCCACTGAACACGAGGAAAGGGGAAGAAGGAGGAGCGGACGCATCCGGACCGGCAAACCGTGTCGGCGACAGGTGGCACGACCGCATCGAGGCCACCTATCCCTCCTACCAAGCTCCCCCGCGAGCACCCCCATGTCGCCCCACCATGGTAGCTGACACACATCTTCGCGAGGCCATCGGCAACCGCGTGCCCGCCGACGAGGGAGACCAAATCAACCCGCAGCTGCAGCCATGAAAGCTCACCGGAGATGCCTCCTCGCGCCGTCCGCCGACGTCCGAGTGCCAGACCAGGAAGAATCTGACGCGAACTCGACCAACACGCCTGGCCAGCCACCACCACTGCGCCGCCACCCCCACCAGCCCGAAGCCAGGGTAGGGGCGGCCGCCCGCAGATCCTTGTCGCCCGCGACCCACACCATCGCAGCGCCCAGCCAGGAGCCAGCCCAGGCCACCGGAGCCCACCACCGATGCCCTGCCTTGACGCAACCATCGTCACGCCAGATCCACCCGTCGCTAGGACCACCCACACCAGCCGCTCGCCGCCCCCGCCGCTCCATGCACCGGCGCGCCCTCCGACGCCCAGCCCGTCGCGCCACCGCCATGCACAGCGCCATCACCACGCCTCCGTGCCGTAGTGTCGCCTCGCCTTGGGATAGTGAGGCACCCCGATCCAGCCGCGTCGGCCCGTGCCAAGGCCGCTGGGATGGGGAATGAGGAGGCCTCGCCGCCGCCGCCGCCGGCTAGGCTTCGCCCGGCCGCGCCCTTTGGCGGCGGCAAGGGGGGAGGAGGAGACAGGGAAAGAGTTGGCGGCGGCGCGGTAGGGTTTCCTCCCGTCGCCTCGCAGGGGGCGAGTGGGAAGGAGGAGTCGCCACCCTCTATCGATAAGCAAACGTGCTTAAGCAAAACCGGCTTATTTTTCTAAGCAGCTTGTACCATAGATGGCCATGTATTGCAGCATGTCTTCTGTTTTTCCTATTTTGCTTTGTTGATTGGAAATTGATTGCCTCTTCACCCTTTTCATTTCTGTATGGATAAATCTAGTCAGTGAATGATGCCTTTGTCAATAAATTACCCCGCTTGGTGCCCATCCTGGAAAAGGATAGTGTCAGGATTTTCCTGAACTTATTCAAGCATGAGACACGGGGCCTGGCTTGGGGTTTCGTCATAACCCCAGATACCTTCAATGAGATGATTGTGCAAAATGATCGGCGATGCACGAAAGTTGCCTTGGAGGGCAAGGCTCCTGAGCTTAATGGGCACTGTGCCAATCCCAACTACGTGAACTCATCTGGGTACTTTCCCCTCCATCTAGCTGCATGAGTTGAGAGGTAGTATGCCATATGACCTGTATTTTGTACTTCATGCTAACAAGCCTGCCTGATATAAATACAAACTCTTGTTGTGAGCGATGAAACGATCTCATTCATCGCCTCCAATCTAGGACATCTTTCGTCCCTTCTTGACCTCCATAGTGTAGGGCCCCCAGGAGTGTTGAAGATAACAGTGTCTCCGATTAGCTCATTGAATTCGAATCTCACGTTGCATGGGACAATCTGTGTAAGAAAAAACAAAAAACACACACAATGCATTAATGGATATAGCAACAAAAACAAAAGGATTAACATATAGAAGGTTCATATAATTAGTTACCACAACAGGAACAAAACTCGGTTGAAAGTAGATGCCGAACAGTATGCTAGTTGCAAGGCTGATGGCGCATCTTGACTTGCACACTCAACATGGCGTTGTTGTGCCATTCTACACAAAAGATATTGAACACTAAGTATAACGGAAAATCTTACCTTCAGCCGGCTGATGCACGCGCGAGCGTCCGCCCCTCACGTAGCCGTCAGATCAATCCTAATCAAGCGGCCACGCTGGACACAAGTCAGTCCCACGCGGCCAGTCTCTTTTTGCAATAAGGGTCTTGTTTCAGTAGATTTCTGCAACACATGACTAGTTTCAGAAAGAAAGAAAAAATGATTCAGCGCTGATGTTTTTTTTTCTGCAACTAGCGGCTTGTTTCAAAAGATTTCTGCAACATATCTTTTGTTTCAGAAAGAAAAGAAATGTTTTGGTTGTGAAGGGTTTTTTCTGCAACAAGGGTCTTGTTTTAGAAACATAGCCCGAGTTGCAGCGCCGCAGGAGCGCCCGACATTAGAGAGTGAGTGGTCAGACATTGCAACATGAGGCATGTTTCAGAAACATAGCTCCGGTTGCAGAAAACGCCGAAGAAGCGTCGGGCATGAGAGGTTGCCACCGTCGTGCTCGATTGGAGATAGCAGTTGCTCGCTGGGCTGAGACGATGGAGGAGCGGCAACTCCGACGAGCACGACAAGGACTAGTTCCCCCGGTGCGCCGGCGGCAGCGATTTTGTAGTGGTGTAGGGCGGCAAAAAAGGGAGTATGTTTTCGAAACTGAGCGGTTGTTGTAGGAAGTAAGGAGGTGGTCACGCGTGTGGTGTTAGATCTGGCGGCTGTCATAGGCTGATCCAACGGAGCTCCATGCGGCGGATGTTTCTAATACATCCGTCGGCGGACGCGTAGCGGCTCCCTAAGTATAATCGAATTCTACACTACTAAATCAACACTAAGTACAATTGGTTTCTACACTAATAAATCAATTTGTACTAAACATAATCAGATACTACAATGCTAAATCAACACCAAGTATAACCAATTTCTACACTAAATACACTGATAAAAACAGATTATACACAATAGCAATCCGATTCTACACCACTAAAATTTCTACACAAAGCAATCCACGGAACTAACTTTGGACTCTACATCGCTAAAAATGTTGACTCAATACTACTTAGATTGTACACAATCTACTAATTATACATGAATCCTATGAATTCTGTAGCGTCTGTGGACGGAGGAGGTTCGAGTGGAGAGGAAGGAGGTAAGCGCTGCGAGGGGAAGGAGAGGATCAAATCTTGCTGCTGGCGGTGTGGCGAGGGGCGGCGAGGTCCGTAGGCACTGGCGGCGCGAGGAGGGTCGAGCGTGTGTGGGTGAAATGAAGGGCGACGACTACTGACGTGGGCCAGTGCTGGCATGAGCCTAAAACGCGATGCCATAGATAACTACATCCCAAATAAAAAAAGACTAAGATTAATAAAAGACTATAAGTAATAAAAAACTTAATATAATAAAAGACTCAAAAATAATTTGAAAATGAAAACGATAACTAGTAGTAAAGAAATAAAAGACCCAAAATGATAAAGATACTACTAATAATAAAGGCTAAAATATAATATAAAATGTTCACTAAATACTTAAAACAGTTGATAAAACGAAAAATTGTTTCTGGTGTAACATAAGTTAGCACACCAATAATAGCTAATTAACTACAGCATGCATAGAAACCCGACACCACCACTATCTTTCAATGGGTGATTACAGTTGGGCCAACATATTTGTGACGTGTTAACAAAATCCAACGCCAAGCAGCACTAACCATAAAAGCTGACGTATTAAATAAACCAACGCCATCACTATTTAGAAAAAATAGTGTTGGCATTGGTTGAAAATGGCACGCCACCAACAAAAATTGTGGCTAGCCATTTTCTCACTAGTGCTATGTGGCGGGCGCAGCCGGGCGTCCCATATCTGTCCCATATAGTGTCAGTTAGTCTGGGCGTTTGGGTGAGATATGGTGTGTTTGGTTTGGTGACATTTTCTTGTCCGGGAACTGATCGGGCAGCCCACCTAGAGGGCGGTTATGGAAGGTCCGATTGGAGATGATCTAACTGGTTCACGGTTGGCTGGTCGGTGACGCGAGTGTTATATCTCACATTAAACGAAAGTAAGGACCTCTCACGTTGAGTGCTACAGTATCATGTCGGCCCATTAGTGTATAGTTTCGGGAAAAAATAGAGTTAAAGATGGGTGAGCGCTATCTCGCATTAAACGAAAGGAAGGACCACCACTATCTTTCAATGGGTGATTACAGCTGGGCCAACATATTTGTGACGTGTTAACAAAATCCAACGCCAACCACCACTAACCATAAAATTTGACGTACCAAATAAACCAACGCCACCACTATTTAGAAAAAAATAGTGTTGGCATTGGTTGAAAATGGCACGCCACCAATAAAAGTTGTGGCTAGCCATTTTCTCACTAGTGTTATGTGGCAGGCGCAGCCGGGCGTCCCTATATCCGTCCCATATATGGGCCGGATATGGGGAGTGTCAGTTAATATGGGCGTTTGGGCGAGATATGGTGCATTTGGTTTGATGACATTTTCTTGTCCGGGAATTGATCGGGCAGCCCACCTAGAGGGCGGCTATGAAGGGTTCGGTTGGAGATGATCTAACTAGTTCACGGTTGGCTGATCGGTGACACGAGTGTTATATCTCACATTAAAAGAAAGTAAGGACCTCTCACGTTGAGTGCTACGGTATCAGGCCGGCCCATTAATGTATATTTTTGGAAAAAAATAGAGTTAAAAATGGGTGAGCTCTATCTCGCATTAAACGAAAGGAAGGACCTCTCACGTTGAGTGCTACTGTATCAGGCCGACCCACTAGTGCATATTTTTGGAAAAAATCTTTACTTAATATTAAAGGATGAAACCTTTCATAGTTTTTTGTACGTCACCTCTTAATATCCGTTAGTTTTATAAGATTGACGGCTAAGATTTAATAGTAGATCTACAACCCGCCGGCTTGCATCCTTGCCACAGAGAGTTCCAATCGGGGAAAGAAAAGAGGCTTGCCGACTCAGGTGTTGAGGCGGACACATTGTTCCTTCTATCTTTTTTACCCACGATTGCAACACCTAGAAAAAACTCACCTAGGCGTCCTCCACGTGTGCCCTAACTAAACCATACAAGCCGCCGCCGGTCGCCGATCCTCTCTCTTCCTCCCCCTTCCTACGCGTTTTCCCCTCTGGATCTGGGTCGTGGCGGTCGCCGGTCGCCGGATCTGTTGAAGGTGGGGATGCCGGAGTTTGCGTGCTCGGACCGGGAGAAATCTTTGGCCGATGGCTCCGGCCACGACGGCGGCGACGCCTGCTGGCGCCGTTCCCCTTCTCGGAGGCGCCGTCGAGGTTTGTTCCCATCTCCCTCCCCTCTCATACCCGGGTGAAAACCTCAGCCAACTCTGGTCTGGGGGACAGCGGTGCGGCTTGCGTCATCACCTTCCTGAAGGTGTCGTCTTGGGCGAGTTGGGGGTGTGCGTTGGCACTTGGATGCGGTTCTCCGGCGCGCAGCGACATCGTAGTTGCCGATTTCATTGGGATTCGCAAGATTAGCTCCCTGTGGCTGTCTGTGTTCACTTATGGTTGCCATGGTTGGGGGAGGGGATAGGGTTCCTTTCCCCTATGTGCAACTACATGGCGTGGGTGCCTCGGACATGGATTATAATTTTTTGAGCTCTATTCTCGCATATGCTCCAGTTGTTTATCAACTCTGCGTTTGTTTCTTTGATGCCCTCGTCCTTAAACAGCTTCATTTCTTCGTGTATGGACCATTGAGCTGCGGTGAGGTCCTTCTCTTGGTGATCTTGCACAGTGGGTTGGTCACGCTAAGTATCTCTCCCAAGGTGCCACAGCATCTCTACCATTCTTTGCTCTACGGTGAGCTGCTTCAATTTGCGACGGTTTGGCACCCTTCGATCCAGGGCGAGGGGCAAGGGTCCCCTTCGGAATTGAAGAAGGAGGGTTTGATCATGGTGGTCTCCTTTCAGAGTATATGAGGGCATGTTCATCTTCGCTGGGCGCGATTTCTGATAACCCAAAAGTATAGGGGATCGCAACAGTTTTCGAGGGTAGAGTATTCAACCCAAATTTATTGATTCGACACAAGGGGAGCCAAAGAATATTCTCAAGTATTAGCAGCTGAGTTGTCAATTCAACCACACCTGGAAACTTAATATCTACAGCAAAGTGTTTAGTAGCAAAGTAATATGATAGTAGTGATAACGGTAACAAAAGGTAATAGTAGTAAAGGTAATGTTTTTGGTATTTTGTAGTGATGATAGCAATAGCAACGGAAAAGTAAATAAGCGGAGAACAATATATGGAAAGCTCGTAGGCAATGGATCGGTGATGGAGAATTATGCCGGATGCGGTTCATCATGTAACAGTCATAACCTAGGGTGAAACAGAACTAGCTCCAGTTCGTCAATGTAATGTAGGCATGTATTCCGAATATAGCCATACGTGCTTACGGAAAAGAACTTGCATAACATCTTTTATCCTACCCTCCCGTGGCAGCGGGGTCCTTACGGAAACTAAGGGATATTAAGGCCTCCTTTTAATAGAGTACCGGAACAAAGCATTAACACATATTGAATACATGAATTCCTCAAACTATGGTCATCACCGATAAGTATCCCGATTATTGTCACTTCGGGGTTAACGGATCATAACACATAATAGGTGACTATAGACTTGCAAGATAGGATCAAGAACTCTCATATATTGATGAAAACATAATATGTTCAGATCTGAAATCATGGCACTCGGGCCCTAGTGACAAGCATTAAGCATAGCAAAGTCATAGCAACATCAATCTCAGAACATAGTGGACACTAGGGATCAAACCCTAACAAAACTAACTCGATTACATGATAGATCCCATCCAACCCATCACCGTCCAGCAAGCCTACGATGGAATTACTCACGCACCGCAGTGAGCATCATGAAATTGGTGATGGAGGATGGTTGATGATGACGATGGCGATGGATTCCCCTCTCTGGAGCCCCGAACAGACTCCAGATCATCCATCCCGAGAGGTTTTAGGGCTTGGCGGCGGCTCCGTATCATAAAACGCGATGAATTCTTCTCTCTGATTTTTTTTCTCCTCGAAACACAATATATAGAGTTGGAGTTGTTGTAGGAGAGGCAACAGGGGCCCACGAGGTAGGGGCGCGCCCTAGGGGGGCAGGCGCGCCTGCTACCTCTTTTAGCATCGCATTGGTTTTCCCCGAAGAGGAAGGGATGATGCAGCAAAGTAGCGTAAGTATTTCTCTCAGTTTTTGAGAACCAAGATATCAATCCAGTAGGAGGCTACACGCGAGTCCCTCGTACCTGCACAAAACAAATAAATCCTCGCAACCAACGCAAATAGGGGTTGTCAATCCCTATGGGGCCACTTACGAGAGTGAGATCTGATAGATATGATAAGATAATATTTTTGGTATTTTTATGATAAAGATGCAAAGTAAAATATAGGCAAAGTAAATAGCAAAGTAAATAACTAAGTAGTAGGAGATTAATATGATAAAGATAGACTCGGGGCCCATAGGTTTCACTAGTGGCTTCTCTCAAGAGCATAAGTATTCTATGGTGGGTGAACAAATTACTGTTGAGCAATTGACAAAATTGAGCATAGTTATGAGAATATCTAGGTATGATCATCTATATAGGCATCATGTCCGAGACAAGTAGACCGACTCCTGCCTGCATCTACTACTATTACTCCACTCATCGACCGCTATCCAGCATGCATCTAGAGTATTAAGTTAAAAACAGAGTAAGGCCTTAAGCAAGATGACATGATGTAGAGGGATAGACTCATGCAATATGAAGAAAACCCCATCTTGTTATCCTCGATGGCAACAATACAATACGTGCCTTGCTGCCCTTACTGTCACCGGGAAAGGACACCGCAAGATTGAACCCAAAGCTAAGCACTTCTCCCATTGCAAGAAAGATCAATCTAGTAGGCCAAACCAAACTGATAATTCGAATAGACTTGCAAAGATAACCAATCATACATAAAAGAATTCAGAGAAGATTCAAATATTATTCATAGACAGACTTGATCATAAACCCACAATTCATCGGTCTCAACAAACACACCGCAAAAAGAAGATTACATCGAATAGATCTCCACAAGAGAGGGGGAGAACATTGTATTGAGATCCAAAAAGAGAGAGAAGCCATCTAGCTACTAACTATGGACCCGTAGGTCTGAAGTAAACTACTCACACTTCATCCGAGAGGCTATGGTGTTGATGTAGAAGCCCTCCGTGATCGATGCCCCCTCCGGCGGAGCTCCGGAACAGGCCCCAAGGTGGGATCTCGTGGATACAGAAAGTTACGACGGTGGAATTAGGGTTTTGGCTCCTGTTCTGATCGTTTGGGGGTACGTGGATATATATAGGAGGAAGAAGTACGTTGGTGGAGCAACAGGGGGCCCACGAGGGTGGAGGGCATGCCCCCCTACCTCGTGGCCTCCTGTTAGTTGGCTTGACGTAGGGTCTGTTGGGGAACGTTGCAGAAAACAAAAAAAATCCTACGTTTCACCAAGATCAATCTATGGAGTCAACTAGCAATGAGAGGAGAGTGCATCTACATACCCTTGTAGATCGCGAGCGGAAGCGTTCAAGAGAACGGGGATGATGGAGTCGTACTCGCCGTGATCCAAATCACCGATGACCAAGTGCCGAACGGACGGCACCTCCGCGTTCAACACACGTACAGAGCGGCTGACGTCTCCTCCTTCCTAGTCCAGCAAGGGGGGAGGAGAGGTTGATGAAGATCCAGCAGCATGACGGCGTGGTGGTGGATGCAGCAATGATCGCAGCAGGGCTTCGCCGAGCTTCTGCGAGAGGGAGAGGTGTAGCAGGGGAGAGGGAGGCGCCAAGACTTCAGGTGCGGCTGCCCTCCCTCCCCCCCTTTATATAGGCCCCCTGGGGGGGTGTCGGCCCTGGAGATTGGTTCTCCCAAGGGGGGGCGGCGGCCAAGGGGGGTGGAGTGCCCCCCAAGGCAAGTGGAGGCGCCCCCCCACCCTAGGGTTTCCAACACTAGGCGCGAAGGGGGCCCAAGGGGGGGGGCGCACCAGCCCACTATGGGCTGGTTCCCCTCCCCACTTCAGCCCACGGGGCCCTCCGGGATGGGTGGCCCCACCCGGTGGACCCCCGGGACCCATGCGGTGGTCCCGGTACAATACCGGTGACCCCGAATCTTTCCCGATGGCCGAAACTACACTTCCTATATATAATTCTTCACCTCCGGACCATTCCGGAACTCCTCGTGACGTCCAGGATCTCATCCGGGACTCCGAACAACTTTCGGATTACTGCATACTCATATCTCTACAACCCTAGCGTCACCGAACCTTAAGTGTGTAGACCCTACGGGTTCGGGAGACACGTAGACATGACCGAGACGGCTCTCCGGCCAATAACCAACAGCAGGATATGGATACCCATGTTGGCTCCCACATGCTCCTCGATGATCTCATCGGATGAACCACGATGTCGAGGATTCAAGCAACCCCGTATACAATTCCCTTTGTCAATCGGTACGTTACTTGCCCGAGACTCGATCGTCGGTATCCCAATACCTTGTTCAGTCTTGTTACCTGCAAGTCACTTTACTCGTACCGTAATGCATGATCCCGTGATCAGCCACTTGATCACATTGAGCTCATTATGATGATGCATTACTGAGTGGGCCCAGAGATACCTCTCCGTCATACGGAGTGACAAATCCCAGTCTCGATTCGTGCCAACCCAACAGACACTTTCGGAAACACCTGTAATGTACCTTTATAGTCACCTAGTTACGTTGTGATGTTTGGTACACCCAAAGCACTCCTACGGTATCCGGGAGTTGCACAATCTCATGGTCTAAGGAAATGATACTTGACATTCAGAAAAGCTACAGCAAACGAACTACACGATCTTTGAGCTAAGCTTAGGATTGGGTCTTGTCCATCACATCATTCTCCTAATGATGTGATCCCGTTATCAATGACATCCCCATGTCCATAGCCAGGAAACCATGACTATCTGTTGATCAACGAGCTAGTCAACTAGAGGCTCACTAGGGACACATTGTGGTCTATGTATTCACACATGTATTACGATTTCTGGATAATACAATTATAGCATGAATAATAGACAATTATCATGAACAAGGAAATATAACAATCATTTTATTATTGCCTCTAGGGCATATTTCCAACAGGGTCCAAGTCTCCTGAGTTGTATTCGGTGAGAAAATCACGTTCCCGAAGGTTTCATTCCGTTTGGACTCCATTTGATATTCCTTTTCTTTGAAACCCTAAAACAGGCAAAAAACAACAATTCTGGGCTGGGCCTCTGGTTAATAGGTTAGTCCCAAAAATAATATAAAAGTGGATAATAAAGCCCAATAATGTCCAAAACAGTAGATAATATAGCATGGAGCAATCAAAAATTATAGATATGTTGGAGACATATCAAGCATCCCCAAGCTTAATTCTTGCTCGTCCTCGAGTAGGTAAATGATAAAAAACAGAATTTTTGATGCGGAGTGCTACTTGGCATAATTTTAATGTAATTCTTCTTAATTGTGGTATGAATATTCAGATCCGAAAGATTCAAGACAAAAGTTTATATTGACATAGAAAATAATAATACTTCAAGCATACTAACAAAGCAATTATGTCTTCTCAAAATAACATGGCTAAAGAAAGTTATCCCTACAAAATCATATAGTCTGGCTATGCTCTATCTTCACCACACAAAATATTTAAATCATGCACAACCCCGATGACAAGCCAAGCAATTGTTTCATACTTTTGACATTCTCAAAACCTTTTCAATCTTCACGCAATACATGAGCGTGAGCCATGGATATAGCACTATAGGTGGAATAGAGTGGTGGTTGTGGAGAAGACAAAAAGGGGAAGATAGTCTCACATCAACTAGGCATATCAACGGGCTATGGAGATGCCCATCAATAGATATCAATGTGAGTGAGTAGGGATTGCCATGCAACGGATGCACTAGAGCTATAAGTATATGAAAGCTCAACAAAAAGAACTAAGTGGGTGTGCATCCAACTTGCTTGCTCACGAAGACCTAGGTCATTTTGAGGAAGCCCTTCATTGGAATATACAAGCCAAGTTCTATAATGAAAAAATTCCCACTAGTATATGAAAGTGATAACATGAGAGACTCTCTACTATGAAGATCATGGTGCTACTTTGAAGCACAAGTGTGGTAAAAGGATAGTAACATTGTCCCTTCTCTCTTTTTCTCTCATTTTTTTCTTTGGGCCTTTTCTTTTTTCTTCCCTTTTTTTGGCCTCTTTTATTTCTTTCTTTTTATTTTTCCTCCGGAGTCTCATCCCGACTTGTGGGGGAATCATAGTCTCCATCATCCTTTCCTCACTGGGACAATGCTCTAATAATTATGATCATCACACTTTTATTTTTCTTACAACTCGATACTTAGAACAAGATATGACTCTATATGAATGCCTCCGGCGGTGTACCGGGATATGCAATGATTCATGAGGACAAGTATGAAAGAATTATGAACGGTGTCTTTGCCACAAATACTATGTCAACTACATGATCATGCTAAGCAATATGACAATGATGGAGTGTGTCATGAACGGAACTGTGGAAAGTTGCATGGCAATATATCTCGGAATGGCTATGGAAATGCCATAATAGGTAGGTATGGTGGCTGTTTTGAGTAAGGTATATGGTGGGTGTATGATACCGGCGAAAGGTGCGCGGTATTAGAGAGGCTAGCAAAGGTGTAAGGGTGAGAGTGCGTATAATCCATGGACTCAACATTAGTCATAAAGAACTCATATACTTATTGCAAAAATCTACAAGTTATCAAAGCAAAGTATTACGCGCATGCTCCTAGGGGGATAGATTGGTAGGAAAAGACCATCGCTCGTCCCCGACCGCCACTCATAAGGAAGACAATCAATAAATAAATCATGCTCCGACTTCATCACATAACAGTTCACCATACGTGCATGCTACGGGAATCACAAGCTTCAACACAAGTATTTCTCAAATTCACAACTACTCAACTAGCATGACTTTAATATCACCATCTCCATATCTCAAAACAATTATCAAGTATCAAACTTATCATAGTATTCAACACACTCATAAGAGAATTTTTTTTATTATTAATCTTGCATACCAAGCATATTAGGATTTTAAGCAAATTACCATGCTATTAAGACTCTCAAAATAATCTAAGTGAAGCATGAGAGATCAATAGTTTCTATAAAACAAATCCACCACCGTGCTCTAAAAGATATAAGTGAAGCACTAGAGCAAAATTATATAACTCAAAAGATATAAGCGAAGCACATAGAGTATTCTAACAAATTCCAAATCATGTATGCCTCTCTCAAAAGATGTGTACATCAAGGATGATTTTGGTAAACTAATAATCAAAGACTCAAATCATACAAGATGCTCCAAGTAAAACACATATCATGTGGTAAATAAAAATATAGCTCCAAGTAAAGTTACCGATAGAAGTAGACGAAAGAGGGGATGCCTTCCGGGGCATCCCCAAACTTTGGCTTTTAGGTGTCCTTAGATTATCTTGGGGGTACCATGGGCATCCCCAAGCTTAGGATCTTGCCACTCCTTGTTCCATAATCCATCAAATCTTTACCCAAAACTTGAAAACTTCACAACACAAAACTTAAAGTAGAAAATCTCGTGAGCTCCGTTAACGAAAGAAAACAAAAGACCACTTCAAGATGCTGTAATGAACTCATTCTTTATTTATATGGGCTTTATACCTACTGTATTCCAACTAATCTATGGTTTATAAACTAATTTACTAGCCATAGATTCATCAAAATAAGCAAACAACACACGCAAAATAGAATCTGTCAAAAACAGAACAGTCTGTAGTAATCTGTAGCTAGCGCAAGATATGGAACCCCAAAAATTCTAAAATAAATTGCTGGAAGTGAGGAATTTATCTATTAATCATATGCAAAAGGAATTAACTAAATATCACTTTCCAAATAAAAATGACAGCAGTTCTCGTGAGCGCTAAAGTTTCTGTTTTTACAGCAAGTTCAACAAGACTTTCCCCAAGTCTTCCCAACGGTTCTACTTGGCACAAACACTAATTAAACACAAAAAACACAACCAAAACAGAGGCTAAATAATATATTTATTACTAATCAGGAGCAAAAATCAAGGAATAAAAATAAATTTGGTTGTCTCCCAACAAGCGCTATCGTTTAACGCCCCTAGCTAGGCATAACAAGCAAGAATATATCTAGGTATTGCCATCTTTGGTAGGCAATACATAAGTGGCTCTCATAATAGATTCATAAGGTAATTTAATTTTATTTCTAGGAAAGTGTTCCATGCCTTTCCTTAACGGAAATTGGAATCTAATATTTCCTTCCTTCATATCAATAATTGCACCAATCGTTCTAAGGAAAGGTCTACCAAGAATAATAGGACATGAAGGATTGCAATCTATGTCAAGAACAATAAAATCTACGGGCACATAATTCCTATTTGCAACAATAAAAACATCATTAATTCTTCCCATAGGTTTCTTAATAGTGGAATCCGCAAGGTGCAAGTTTAGAGAGCAATCATCAAAATCACGGAAAACTAACAAATCACACAAAGTCTTTGGAATCGTGGAAACACTAGCACCCAAATCACATAAAGCATAGCATTCATGATATTTAATTTTAATTTTAATAGTTGGTTCCCACTCATCATAAAGTTTTCTAGGGATAGAAACTTCCAATTCAAGTTTTTCTTCATAAGATTGCATCAAGGCATCAACGATATGTTTAGTAAACGCTTTATTTTGACTATAAGCATGAGGAGAATTTAGCACGGATTGCAACAAGGAAATACAATCAATAAAAGAGCAATTTTCATAGTTAAATTCCTTAAAATCCATAATAGTGGGTTTAGCAACATCTAGGGTTTTAATTTCTTCAATCCCACTTTTATCAAATTTAGCATCAAGATCAAAAGATTCAGAATTCTTGGAACGCCTTCTAGGTAAAGGTGGATCATATTCAGTCCCATCATTATCAAGATTCATATTGCAAAACAAAGATTTAATAGGGGACACATCAATAACTTTTAGATCTTCATCATTATTTTCATAGCAACTCGGTTTAGCGGCCATCTTATTAACTAAGGTAGCCTGCTTATCCGAAATTTCAGCAGTTAATTTCTCAAGATGAGCAAGTTGGGATCTTAAACCATCGAATTCTTTAGACATATCATCAAGCTCTTTATTCATAAAACTCATAAAACTTTTCTGTTCTTTAAGCTTGTTTCTGAAGAAACTATTATGTTCAAATTGCAAAACCATGAAACTCCTAACATTGCCGTTTTAAGGTGAAGGTCACCAAATTTACTATTATCTTGAGCCATCGTGACAAACAAGAAAACTAACACACAAGCAAACAAAAAGCAAGCGGACAAAAAGGGGCAAATAGAGAAAGAGGGGGAGGATAGAGAGAGAGAGGGCGAATAAAACGGCAAAGGTGAATTGGGGGGAGAGGAAAACAAGAGGCAAATGGCAAATAATGTAATGCGGGAGATAAGGGTATGTGATGGGTACTTGGTATGTTGACTTTTCGTAGACCTCCCCGGCAACGGTGCCAGAAATCCTTCTTGCTACCTCTTTTAGCATTGCGTTGGTTTTCCCCGAAGAGGAAGGGATGATGTAGCAAAGTAGCGTAAGTATTTCCCTCAGTTTTTGAGAACCAAGGTATCAATCCAGTAGGAGGCTACGCGCGAGTCCCTCGTACCTGCACAAAACAAATAAATCCTCGCAACCAACACAAATAGGGGTTGTCAATCCCTATAGGGCCACTTACGAGAGTGAGATCTGATAGATATGATAAGATAATATTTTTTGGTATTTTTATGATAAAGATGCAAAGTAAAATAAAGGCAAAGTAAATAGCAAAGTAAATAACTAAGTAGTAGGAGATTAATATGATAAAGATAGACCCGGGGCCCATAGGTTTCACTAGTGGCTTCTCTCAAGAGCATAAGTATTCTACGGTGGGTGAACAAATTACTGTTGAGCAATTGACAAAATTGAGCATAGTTATGAGAATATCTAGGTATGATCATCTATATAGGCATCACGTCCAAGACAAGTAGATCGACTCCTGCCTGCATCTACTACTATTACTCCACTCATCGACCGCTATCCAACATGCATCTAGAGTATTAAGTTAAAAGCGGAGTAACACCTTAAGCAAGATGACATGATGTAGAGGAATAGACTCATGCAATATGAAGAAAACCCCATCTTGTTATCCTCGATGGCAACAATACAATATGTGCCTTGCTGCCCTTACTGTCACCGGGAAAGGACACCGCAAGATTGAACCCAAAGCTAAGCACTTCTCCCATTGCAAGAAAGATCAATCTAGTAGGCCAAACCAAACTGATAATTCAAATAGACTTGCAAAGATAACCAATCATACATAAAAGAATTCAGAGAAGATTCAAAAGACTTGATCATAAACCCACAATTCATCGGTCTCAACAAACACACCGCAAAAAGAAGATTACATCGAATAGATCTCCACAAGAGAGGGGGAGAACATTGTATTGAGATCCAAAAAGAGAGAAGAAGCCATCTAGCTACTACTATGGACCCGTAGGTCTGAGTGAACTACTCACACTTCATGAGAGGCTATGGTGTTGATGTAGAAGCCCTCCGTGATCGATGCCCCCTCCGGCGGAGCTCCGGAACAGGCCCCAAGATGGGATGGGATCTCGTGGATTCTCATGGATACAGGAAGTTACGGTGGTGGAATTAGGGTTTTGGCTCCTGTTCTGATCGTTTGGGGGTACGTGCATATATATAGGAGGAAGAAGTACGTCGGTGGAGCAACAGGGGGGCCACGAGGGTGGAGGGCGCGCCCCCCTACCTCGTGGCCTCCTTGTTAGCTTGGCTTGACGTTCTGAGTTGTATTCGATGAGAAAAGCATGTTCCCGAAGGTTTCATTCCATTTGGACTCCGTTTGATATTCCTTTTCTTCGAAACCCTAAAACAGGAAAAAACAGCAATCCTGGGCTCGGCCTCCGGTTAATAGGTTAGTCCCAAAAATAATGTAAAACTAGATAATAAAGCCCAATAATGTCCAAAACAGTAGATAATATAGCATGGAGCAATCAAAAATTATAGATACGTTGGAGACGTATCAGCGCCCCCCACCCTCGTGGAGAGGTGGTGGGCCCCCTGGCCTTCATCTTTTGCAGGTATTTTTTATATTTTCCAAAAAGTTGCTCCGTGAAGTTTTAGGTCATTCCGAGAACGTTTGTTCCTGCACATAAATAACAAGATGGTAATTCTGCTGAAAACAGCGTCAGTCCGGGTTAGTTCCATTCAAATCATGCAAGTTAGAGTACAAAACAAGGGCAAAAGTGTTTGGAAAAGTAGATACGACGGAGACGTATCAACTCCCCCAAGCTTAAACCTTTGCTTGTCCTCAAGCAATTCAGTTGATAAACTGAAAGTGATAAAGAAAAACTTTTACAAACTCTGTTTGCTCTTGTTGTTGTAAACATGTAAAGCCAGCATTCAAGTTTTCAGCAAAGATTATAACTAACCACATTCACAATAACGCATAGGTCTCAAGTTTACTCATACCAATGGCATAATCAACTAGCGAGCAATAATAATAAATCTCGGATGACAACACTTTCTCAAAACAATCATAATATGATATAACAAGGTGGTATCTCGCTAGCCCTTTTTGAGACCACAAAACATAAATGTAGAGCACCTTTAAAGACCAAGGATTGACTAGACATTGTAATTCATGGTAAAAGAGATCCAGTCAAGTCATACTCAATGTAAACTAATAGTAATGAATGCAAATGACAGCGGTGCTCTCCAACTGGTGCTTTTTAATAAGAGGATGATGACTCAACATAAAAGTAAATAGATAAGCCCTTCGCAGAGGGAAGCAGGGATTTGTAGAGGTGCCAGAGCTCGGTTTTGAAACAGAGGTGAATAATATTTTGAGCGGTATACTTTCATTGTCAACATAACAACCAAGAGATGGCGATATCTTCCATGCTACACACATTATAGGCGGTTCCCAAACAGAATGGTAAAGTTTATACTCCCCCTTCCACCAACAAGCATTGTGGGAGTCCTGGATTAGGGGGTCTCCGGATAGTCGGACTATCTCCATTGGCCGGACTGTTAGACTATGAAGATACAAGATTGAAGACTTCGTCTCGTGTCCGGATGGGACTCTACTTGGCGTGGAAGGCAAGCTAGGCAATACGTATATGGATATCTCCTCCTTTGTAACCGACCTTGTGTAACCCTAACCCTCTCCGGTGTCTATATAAACCGAAGGGTTTTAGTCCGTAGGACAACAATCACAACATACAATCATACCGTAGGCTAGCTTCTAGGGTTTAGCCTCTCTGATCTCGTGGTAGATCTACTCTTGTAACACCCATATCATCAATATCAATCAAGCAGGACGTAGGGTTTTACCTCCATCAAGAGGGACCGAACCTGGGTAAAACTTCGTGTCCCTTGTCTCCTGTTACCATCTGGCCTAGACGCACAGTTCGGGACCCCCTACCCGAGATCCGCCGGTTTTGACACCGACATTGGTGCTTTCATTGAGAGTTCCTCTGTGTCATCGCGTTAGGCTTGATGGCTCCTACTATCATCGATAGCGATGCGGTCCAGGGTGAGACTTTTCTCCCCGGACAGATCTTCGTATTCGGCGGCTTTGCACTGCGGGCCAACTCACTTGGCCATCTGGAGCAGATTGAAAGCTACGCCCCTGGCCATCAGGTCAGATTTGGAAGTTTGAATTACACGACCAATATTCATGGGGACTTGATCTTCGACGGATTCGAGCCACAGCCGGGCGCGCCGCACTGTCGCGATGGGTATGACCTAGCTCTGCCACCGGACGGTACCCCAGAGGCAGCACCCGCATCAGCTCCGACCCTTAGCCCGAAGCCAACTGCGCCAATCAAGGACGGGTGGCTAGACACCGCCTCAGGGGCTGCAGTTTCGATGGCGATCGAGCCGAACACCAGCATAATCCTCTGCACAGACTGTGAGTCCAAGGTGCCGGACTCTCTTCCGGACCCCGAACCATCCGCACCCCTGCCAACCGAATCCGATTGGGCGCCGATCATGGAATTCACCGCCGCAGATATCTTTCAGCACTCGCCCTTCGGCGACATTCTGAATTCACTAAGGTCTCTCTCTTTGTCAGGAGAGCCCTGGCTGGATTATGGCCAACAGGATTGGGATGCGGACGATGAAGAAATTCAACGCCCACCCACCACCCACTTTGTAACCACTGTCGATGATTTAACCGACATGCTCGACTTCGACTCCGAAGACATCAACGGTATAGACGACGATGTAGGAGACAAACATGAACCAGCACCTATAGGGCACTGGAAAGCCACCTCGTCGTATGACATATACATGGTGGATACACCCAATGAAGGCAACGGCGATGAGATAGCGGAGGATGACCCCTCCAAGAAGCAACCCAAGCGCCGACGTCAGCGGCGCCGCTCTAAGTCCCGCCAAAGCAAAAGTGGTGATACCGGCACATGAGATAATAACACTCTGGATAGCGCCGAAGACAACAACAACCCCCTCCAGCAAGATTTAGAGCAGGAGGATGAAGGAGCCAGCTCTCCTGAGAGAGCGGCCGGCGGAGAGGAGGAGGATGACAATTACATGCCCCCCTCCGAAGATGAGGCAAGCCTCGGCGACGATGAATTCACCGTACCAGAGGATCCCATCGAACAAGAGCGCTTCAAGCACAGGCTTCTGGCCACGGCAAATAGCCTGAAGAAAAAGCAGCAGCAGCTTCAAGCTGATCAAGATCTGCTAGCTGACAAATGGACTGAAGTCCTCGCGGCCGAGCAATATAAACTCGAGCGTCCCTCCAAGAGTTATCCAAGGCGCAGGTTACTTCCCCGACTGGAGGAAGAAGCGGATGAAACGGCTGATCGGCCACCTCGTGGCCGCGATAGAGAGGCATTCCAGCCAAAAGCTCAGCCTCCACCGCAACGACATTCAAATAAAAAGGCATGGGGAGATACGCCAGACCTGCGAGACATATTGGAGGACAAAGCAAAGCATTCAAGATCGATCTACGGATCACGAGGGCGCACCACTCTATGAGACGATAAATATCACGCCGGATACAGTAAAAGCAAATCCGGCCGGGCTGAACACAGCGGGCAGGACCCATTCGAGCTGCGTCGCGATATAGCCCAATACAGAGGCGCCGCACACCCCTTATGCTTCACAGACGAAGTAATGGAACATCAATTCCCAGAAGGTTTCAAACCTGTAAACATTGAATCATACGACGGCACTACAAACCCCGCGGTATGGATTGAGGACTTCCTCCTCCACATCCACATGGCCCGCGGTGATGACTTACATGCCATCAAGTACCTCCCACTAAAACTCAAAGGACCAGCGCGGCATTGGCTTAATAGCTTGCCAGCGGACTCCATTAGCTGTTGGGAAGATCTGGAAGCCACATTCCTCGACAACTTTCAGGGCACTTATGTGCGACCACCAGACGCCGATGACTTGAGCCACATAATTCAGCAGCCAGAAGAGTCGGCCAGGCAATTCTAGACTCGGTTCCTTACAAAGAAAAATCAAATCATCGACTGTCCGGATGCGGAGGCCTTAGCGGCTTTCAAGCACAACATCCAAGACGAGTGGCTAGCCCGGCACCTTGGTCAGGAAAAGCTGAAATCTATGGCAGCCCTCACGACGCTCATGACCCGCTTTTGTGCGGGAGAAGGCAGCTGGTTGGCTCGCAGTAATAACATATCAAAGAACCATGGTACCTCAAATACCAAGGACGACAATAGCAGGTCACGTCGCAACAAGCATAAGCGCTGCATTAACGGTGAAAGTACTGAGGATACGACAGTCAATGCCGGATTCAAAGGCTCTAAACCCTGTCAGCGGAAAAAGCCATTCAAATAAAGTACGCCGGGTCCGTCCAGCTTGGACCGTATACTCGATCGCTCGTGTCAAATACACGGCACCCCAGACAAGCCAGCTAATCACACCAATAGGGATTGTTGGGTGTTCAAGCAGGTCGGCAAGTTAATTGCCGAAAACAAGGACAAGGGGCCACATAGCGATGACGAGGAAGAACCCCGGCAGCTGCACACTAGAGGACAGAAGAGGTTTCCCCCGCAAGTGCGGACGGTGAACATGATATACGCAACCCACATCCCCAAGAGGGAGCGGAAGCGTGCGCTCAGGGACGTATATGCGTTGGAGCCAGTCGCCCCAAAGTTCAACCCTTGGTCCTCCTGTCTGATCACCTTCGATCGCAAGGACCACCCCACTAGTATCCGTCATGGCGGATTCGCCGCACTGGTCCTAGACCCAATCATTGACGGATTTCACCTCACTCGAGTCCTTATGGACGGCGGCAGCAGCCTGAACCTGCTTTTATTAGGACATAGTGCGCAAAATGGGTATAGACCCCTCAAGGATCAAACCCACAAAAACGACCTTTAAAGGCGTCATTCCAGGCGTAGAGGCCCACTGCACAGGCTCAATTACACTGGAAGTGGTCTTCGGATCCCCGGATAACTTCCGAAGCAAAGAGTTAATCTTTGATATAGTCCCGTTCCGCAGTGGTTATCACGCGCTGCTCGGACGAACCACATTTGCTAGATTCAATGCGGTACCACATTATGCATACCTCAAGCTCAAGATGCCAGGACCTCGCGGAGTTATTACAGTCAATGGAAACATAGAGCGCTCTCTTCAAACAGAGGAGCACACCGCGGCCCTCGCAGCAGAAGCGCAAAGTAGCCTCTCAAGGCAATCTACCAGTTCGGCGTTTCAAAGCCCGGAGACCTTCAAGCGCGCTCGGGGCAATCGGCAAACAGACCGCCTGGCGCGATCTGAGCTCATGTAGCAATACGGCGGCCACCCCAATCCCAGCCTAACAGCGTTGTTCGTGCCACGCGTACATAATTACGCATTAAAATACCATGGGCACAGGTGGTGAGGGGGGGCACAACTACGGCACGCCCCAAAACGTGGCCTAAACCGCACCAGGGGCTTCCCGTTTGGTTATTTTTCTTTTTTTTCAGGACTTCAATCTCTGGAAACACTGTTCGGCAGCTCTATTGCCGAACACATGATACAGCAACCAAGGAGGCCGACAACTACGAAATTCCCAGGTGGATTACAGATTTCATATAATTCCTCAGCTCGCCCTTGGAAGGGACATAGTCCTGCTCTTTTGCTTATTACACTACCTGTATCACTCTGCTTTAATGCAATTTTTTAATATACAATACATGACATTACGACTATTATCGCATTTTTGTTATATATATACATATCCATGTGTTCATTAATAACGCCTAGCAACCGTACACTCTGGTACGGCCAATGCACCAGGGGCTTACGTACCCACAATATGGTGTGAAAAGTCTGAACACTTTCATAAGTGCGGCACCCCGAACTTATAGCATTATATGCATGAGCTCCGAATCATGTCTTTGGTCAAATGTTGGGTTTGCCCGGCTCCTATGTTTTGGTACCTTACGTTCCGCTCTATCGACTAAGGTAGCGCTAGGAGAACTACTGTGATTGTGCCCCAGTTCTACCGGGCCGAGCACCTCAGTAGAGAAAGCTAAAACTGACTATCATGATAAGGGGAGAGATTGGTCGCTGTTTGGCGAGGTTTTTCGAGTCCCTAAAGACTTATGCCGCTTAGGGCGAGGGGCCGGCTCCGTCCGGCTTACAAGCGTGTATCGCGCCCCGAATTCGGCCTTCCGAATACCAGGGGCTTCGCCGAAATTTAAAATTATAGAATTCTATGGCTAAGTGAGAGTGATAAAGCATTATTAGTCCGGTTGCCTTGTTCATTGTGCTGAGCACCTCCCACGAAGGACCCAAACATGGGAACAAGAGTGCTCAGGTTTATCCCGAACACCCCGACACTCGTGGCATGGGGGCAGAAGCCGAGGACTAGCCATCTCTCAGGTTGGATAAACAGCCAAACAGAAGGTAATATTTTAAATTCACACAAGCGTTGTATAGTGAATACGATACAAGTTTTCATACATACAGGACAAAATGAGAAAGTCTCATTCAAATATTACATTTTGCGAACACTCATCCGCGATAAGACGGGCGCCCGGCAGAACACCCTCGTAGTACATCTCGGGGTGGCGGTGCTCCTTGCCCTCCGGCGGCCCCTCCTTGATCAGCTTCACGACGTCTAGCTTGACCCACTGCGTTTTTACACGGGCGAAGGCCCGACGTGCACCTTCAATGCAGACGGATCGCTTGACGACCTCCAGCCGTGGGCAGGCATCCACAAGCCGCCTCACCAGGCCGAAGAAGCTATTCGGAAGGGCGTCGCCAGGCCACAACCGTACTATGAAGCCCTTCATGGCCTGATCGGCCGCCTTATGTAGCTCGGCCATCTGCTTCAGCTGGTCGCTCATTGGCACCGGATGTTCGGCCTCAACGTACTGAGACCAGAACAGCTTCTCCGTCGAGCTTCCGTCCTCGGCCTGGTAGAATAGTGCGGCATCGGACACACTGCGGGGCAAATCTGTGAATGCTCCTGAAGAGCTCCGGATTCGGATAAGTAATCGGTAATTCACCTTTACATGCTTGCTTTGCATATAGAAAGCCTTACCCGCCGCTATCTTCTTCATTGCGTCGATCTCCTGAAGGGCCTTCTGGGCCTCGGCCTTGGCACTCTTCGCGCTCTCACGGGCAGCGGCAAGCTCCGACTCTCTCGTCTTCAAGTCAAGCTCCAACACCTCGTGCTTTGTCACGAGAGCCTGGAGCTCTTGCTGCACCTCGCCCACCCGAGCCTCGTGCCTCTCTCGCTCGGTGCACTCCTGGGCCGCCTTTTCTTTGGCCTGGGATAGCGCTTGCTTCAGGGTCGTCACCTCGGTCGTGGCCCCTGGCAAACATACAATGATCCTGTCATTTAGCAATCACATCCTTTTTCTCATCTACAGACGGGGTATTACTTACCCTTGTTCTCCTCGAGCTGCCTCTTAGCAAGGCCGAGCTCTTTCTGGGACCCCTCGAGGGCCTCCTTCAGTACGGCGACCTCCGCAGTTAGTGCGGCGGACGCCAGCAGCGAAGCCTGCATATGCATATTGACATACTTATATTAGACTCCTGCGATATTATTTGATCCTCTCTTTGGCTTTTCTTTGTGAACACCGAACAAAGCATCAGGGGCTACTGTCTATGCGGTAATACTTCTACTACATTTTAAAACACTTACCTCGAAGCCTGTTAGAAGGCTAGTACAGGCTTCAGTCAATCCACTCTTGGCGGACTGAACCTTCTGGATCACCGCACTCATGATAGTGCGGTGCTCCTCCTCGATGAAAGCACTGCGAAGCGCTTCCAACATAGTGTCCGGCGCCTCTGGATGGACAGAGGTCACCGGCACAGGCGTCTCACCCTCCTTAGAAGGGGACCGCCTGCCCGAGCTCGGAACCGTTGGAGGGTCCGGCGTGGTGTTCGGCCGAGGGCCGAACTCGGAGCTCTCGGGGACCCTGTCCCCTCGGCTCCCGGAGCCCGGAAGGTCACCTTGAGGCGCCTCTGGGATTGTCCCCCCTCGATCCGGTGCCTCTTGAGACAGCACCTCGGCGTCGTCGGCTGGATGAGAGGAGGTGGCGGTCGGGACTGGATCGCTATCCATGTCCGACGAGCCCAGGGAGCCATCCGAGGATACCTCGATATTAGCTCGGGGCGGCCTGCACAATTTGTTGGGGAACGTAGTAATTTCAAAAAAATTCCTACGCACACACAAGATCATGGTGATGCATAGCAGCAAGATGGGAGAGTGTTGTCTACGTACCCTTGTAGACCGGCAACGAAAGCGTTGACACAACGTAGAGGAAGTAGTCATACATCTTCCCGATCCGACTGATCCAAGTACCGAACGTACGGCACCTCCGAGTTCTGCACACGTTCAACTCGGTGACGTCCCTCGAGCTCCGATCCAGCAAAGTGTTGAGGGAGAGTTTCGTCAGCATGACAGTTTGATGACGGTGATGATGTTCTACCGACGCAGGGCTTCGCCTAAGCACCGCTACGATATGACCGAGGTGGAATATGGTGGAAGGGGGCACCGCACACGGCTAAGGAACGATCACGAAGATCAACTTGTGTGTCTATGGGGTGCCCCCCACCCCCGTATATAAAGGAGTTAAGGAGGGGGAGAGGGCCGGCCCCTATGGCGCGCCCTGGAGGAGTCCTACTCCCACCGGGAGTAGGATTCCTCACTTCCCTAGTTGGAGTAGGAGAGGAAGGGAAGGAGGAGTAGGAGAGAAGGAAAGGGGGGCCGCACCCCCTAAACCTTCTCCAATTCGGCCTCCTGCCCAAAGGGGGCGCACCAGCCCCTTGTGGGCTGGTGTGCTTCCTTCTTATGGCCCATAAGGCCCATAACTTCTCCCGGGGGGTTCCGGTAACCTCCCGGTACTCTGAAAAAATGCCTGAACCACTCGGAACCCTTCCGATGTCCAAACATAGTCATCCAATATATCAATCTTTACATCTCGACCATTTCAAGACTCCTCGTCATGTCCCCGATCTCATCCAGGACTCCGAACAACCTTCGGTACATCGAAACACAAAAACTCTTATTACGATCGTCACCGAACTTTAAGCGTGCGGACCCTACGGGTTCGAGAACTATGTAGACATGACCGAGACACGTCTTCGGTCAATAACCAATAGTGGAACCTAGATGCTCATATTGGCTCCCACATATTCTACGAAGATCTTTATCGGTCAAACCGCATAACAACATACGTTGTTCCCTCTGTCATCGGTATGTTACTTGCCCGAGATTCGATCATCGGTATCTCAATACCTAGTTCAATCTCGTTACCACCAAGTCTCTTTACTTGTTCCATAACACATCATCCCGCAACTAACTCATTAGTTGCAATGCTTGGAAGGCTTATAGTGATGTGCATTACCGAGTGGGCCCAGAGATACCTCTCCGACAATCGGAGTGACAAATTCTAATCTCGAAATAGAAGCACTTAGAAGCACTTAGTCTCAGGCTTAGGACCAGACTTGGGCTTCTTCACTTGATCAGCAACTTGCTTGCCGTTCTTCTTGAAGTTCCCCTTCTTCCCTTTGCCATTTTCTTGAAACTAGTGGTCTTGTCTATCATCAACACTTGATATTTTTCTTGATTTCTACCTTCGTCGATTTCAGCATTAGGAAGAGCTTGGGAATCATTTCCGTTATCCCTTGCATATCATAGTTCATCACGAAGTTCTACTAACTTGGTGATGGTGACTAGAGAATTCTGTCAATCACTATTTTATCTGGAAGATTAACTCCCACTTGATTCAAGCGATTGTAGTACCCAGACAATCTGAGCACATGCTCACTGCTTGAGCTATTCTCCTCCATCTTTTAGCTATAGAACTTGTTGGAGACTTTATATCTCTCAACTCGGGTATTTGCTTGAAATATTAACTTCAACTCCTGGAACATCTCATATGGTCCATGACGTTCAAAACGTCTTTGAAGTCCCGATTCTAAGACGTTTAAGCATGGTGCACTAAACTATCAAGTAGTCATCATATTGAGCTAGCCAAATGTTCATAACATCTGCATCTGCTCCTGCAATAGGTTTGTCACCTAGCGGTGCATCAAAGACATAATTCTTCTGTGTAGCAATGAGGATAAACCTCAGATCACGGATCCAATCTGCATCATTGCTACTAACATCTTTCAACTTAGTTTTCTCTAGGAACATATCAAAAATAAAACAGGGGAGCTAAATGCGAGCTATTGATCTACAACATAGATATGCTAATACTACCAGGACTAAGTTCATGATAAATTAAAGTTCAATTAATCATATTACTTAAGAACTCCCACTTAGATAGACATCCCTCTAATCCTCTAAGTGATCACGTGATCCAAATCAACTAAACCATGTCCGATCATCACGTGAGATGGAGTAGTTTCAATGGTGAACATCACTATGTTGATCATATCTACTATATGATTCACGCTCGACCTTTCGGTCTCCGTGTTCCGAGGCTATATCTGTTATATGCTAGGCTCGTCAAGTTTAACCTGAGTATTCCGCGTGTGCAACTGTTTTGCACCCGTTGTATTTGAACGTAGAGCCTGTCACACCCGATCATCACGTGGTGTCTCAGCACGAAGAACTTTCGCAACGGTGCATACTCAGGGAGAACACTTGTACCTTGATAATTAGTGAGAGATCATCTTATAAAGCTACCGTCAAACTAAGCAAAATAAGATGTATAAAAGATAAACATCACATGCAATCAAAATATGTGACATGATATGGCCATCATCATCTTGTGCCTTTGATCTTCATCTCCAAAGTATCGTCATGATTTCCATCGTCACCGGCATGACACCATGATCTCCATCATCTTGATCTATATCAATGTGTCATCACATGGTCATCTCGCCAACTACTGCTCTTGCAACTATTGCTATCGCATAGCGATAAAGTAAAGCAATTATTTGGCGCTTGCATCTTATGCAATAAAGAGACAACCATAAGGCTTCTGCCAGTTGCCGATAACTTCAATAAAACATGATCATCTTATATAACAACTTGTATCTCATCACGTCTTGACCATATCACATCACAACATGCCCTGCAAAAACAAGTTAGACGTCCTCTACTTTGTTGTTGCAAGTTTTACGTGGCTGCTACGGGCTGAGCAAGAACCGTTCTTACCTACGCATCAAAACCATAACGATAGTTTGTCAAGTTAGTGATGTTTTAACCTTCTCAAAGACCGGGCGTAGCCACACTCGATTCAACTAAAGTTGGAGAAATTGACACTTGCTAGTCACCTGCGTGCATAGCACGGCGGTAAAACCAGTATCGCGTAAGCGTACGCGTAATGTCGGTCCGGGCCGCTTCATCCAACAATACCGCCGAACCAAAGTGTGACATGCTGGTAAGCAGTATGACTTATATCGCCCACAACTCACTTGTGTTCTACTCGTGCATAACATCAACGCATAAAACCTAGGCACGGATGCCACTATTGGTGTCAGGGATATACCCCGCGGCGTAAACCGGCCGGAACTTTAACCCGGCCGGACTTGGCGGTTTACTTGAGACCCGGTTGAAACTTGACGATTCACTGGTGACCCGTTTGGACCTGGCGGTTTATGATTCATTGGTAATCCGGCAGGCGGGTCAGAGGAGCGACAAGACCCGGTGGCCCAACGGGCGGTTCATGAAGGCCGGTTCATACTATGGTGGGCCGGTTTAAGGAGAAAGGCATGACGAATATTTACCTTACAAGGAGTTAAGACCAGGACTTGTATCCGGTTTATATTAGAGATAGACTAGTCCTAATCCTAATAGGACTCCACATGTAACCCGCCCCTTCAACATATATAAGGAGGGGCAGGGCTCCCAAAAGGGGAGAAGCTACAAGCAAGAAACAATCTTAGGGCTAGACACAAAGAGGATGCCGGTTTACGACGACTCCCTCGTGATGATAATGAGACCCAGCCTCAAACAGCATGTAGGGTTGTTACCGGATGATGTTTCCCGGGGCCCGAAGCTGTCTAAATCCCTGTCTTGTGTTGCGTCTCTCGATTCCGCTCAACCCCTCTTATGCTACCACATAGATGCATTGGCCTCGCGACTAAGTCCTGACACCAAGGACATCTGCCGTGACAATTCCACGATAGATGGAGCCCACCGTGGGGCCCGCGCACGGTGGTGATGAGTTGTTGAAGGGATCTCTTCAAAGGATCGAGAAATTAACGATCTGCCGGATCAGGAAGAACCGGCTCAAAAGTACATTGACTATGAGTTCATTAATCAAGATTGAAAGGTTAAACTTCATTGGCAGTCACGATGACGTGAACAAGTTTTAAGTTCGATGGGATCTAGGGTTTGGATATTCTTCGGCTTATAGATACGACCCGTTTCGTCGAATCCGAATAAAGATCAGTTTTATGTGCTATTATTACGTGTCACCGAGACCAAGATGAAGCTTTCCACAGCAGTTTTTTCTCGCATTGCGGGACGGATATACCAAGGCCGACTCAAAGCAGTCCTGCGCTATGGTCAAGTCGCCGTAGTCCTTTATATTTCTCCAGCAGGCCAAGCTAGGCACGTGTAGAGGGGCCGGTCCTGCTGCGGTGTCTTCACGAGAAGCCTGAAGACGCCTCTGCTCATACGAGGCAACAGTGACAATCAAACTGCTTCAATTAGTACTTTGCCACGCATTGGTCAGGTTGTTCTACAACTCCAAATTGTTTACTTACCAAAAGCTGCTGCATGGGGAGGCAACCAAGACAATCCATCATGGTGCTGGATTAGTAAAGTCAGATGATGGGATTTGATCTTCACAGCCTCGCCTTACCACCCGCTTCAGACCGTAAGGCCTCAAGTCTCTGTCTCGTTTTCTATGCCAAGTCGCCGCCGTTTGTCATCTCACCGAGCTACCGAAGAGCGATTTGTTTGTCCGTAGTTTCAACTCGGCCCCCTGTTGCCGCTGAGCCGCCTCGGCTGTCCCTGCGAGACCCTGCCGAGTTGCTTCCGGCCACGGGCCGCCCTGCTCTAGGCCCGCGCCGGTCGACGGCGTCGCTCCCGCACTACTCCTCTGTGCGCCCAAATCCGCTCACCCACAGGCCTACGGATCTCCGAGGCGGCTCGTTACCGTGAGCTTTGACTCGGCCTCGCTGCCTCTACCTGAGCTGCTGTTCCTACGCCTGTGACTCGCCGTCACTGAGCCGGCCAGTTTCATCAAGTCACCGCCATCACGCCCGTGAGCCGCCCTGAGTGCATCCGCTACTGCGTCCGAGAACCGCCGCTGCTCATCTCCCACTTCCAAGCCGCCGCCGGACCGGTGCCGGGCCGCTCCGGACTCGCCTTTGTTGCCCTGAGACGCCTTGCTCCTCCGAGCCACCTCGAGTCGCCGTATACGCGGCCAAGCCACCCCGGCCTCGCTCAAACCGGTTTCACCTTCACCTCCACCGATGGGCCGCATGCTCGTCATTTAGCTGTCGCGCGCCGAACCACCATTGCGTTGCTGCTTTGAACCAGATGACAAACCACCATGACGTGCCATGTCCCATTATTTCCGCAGACTTACCTACGCTGACGAGTCGCCGTTGCCGCACCTTGTTTCGGCCCAGGTGCTATCTTCTCTATATATTTTATTAGCGCATGTTAAATTATTTGAGAACAATTACTCTGTCTTTCAATATATTTTATGCAGGACAAAGTCCACTACAAAAGTTGCGTCATACCATGGACAGGAGGCTCGTACCGGTTTAAACGCTATGGTCAATTCTTGCGCCTGCATCGGTTTAAATGTTGTGGCCAACTCTCACGCCTGTACCGACTACCGCTGCCGCGCCCGAATTGTCAGTCTGCACTGGTTTACAAATGCCACGTCTGATTCTCCCGTCCATGCCGGCTTACAAACGTCGCGGCTGACTCATCTGTTTATGCCGTCTCTGAAGCTGCGGCCGTCTTTGTCGTCCGTCTCTCGCGGCCTGGTCTACATCAACATACCGGGCCACCCCTGTCTGCATGAGCTGTTTATTGGGCGCACAAGTCGCCGCCACTACAGTTTTGATTAACTTCAAATCGCCAGTTGGAAGGAACCATTGGTCGAGTTGCTGACACGGCTCATATGGGATCATTTACAACCCGCTGCAGTCACCTCAACCTTCTATGGATTCACATCGTGCTATCAACGCCAATGATATACAAGTTATGCCGGTTTATATCACAGTCAAATATGGAGAGCCTCAAGCCAACTCCTCGAGTCACCTTTGAGACTCGGGGGCTACGATGACATGACTTAGCGAATATTGCCAGTTTCAGCAAATTTAAAGACCCCAGGATGATGGAGGGAAGGATAACCCGGTCCCGGAGGCTACTGTTATATTGATGAAAGTCTAAAGGCCGTCAGAAAATTTCCGTCTTAGAAAGTATATGACAGTTATACAATCCCGGCTCGATGAAGAAATTCCGGGTCATCAGAAATGACTCCGGTTTACAATCCGGTTCAAAAAAAATCTATTCTCCTACAAAGCTCTGAAGCGCTCAAATCCGGTTTAACAATGTCCGGTTCAAAAGGGAATTAACTTCTCGCAAGTTCGAGTTCAAGGGCCGTCAGAAAATTTCTGGCTAAAAATAAGGATTCCGGTTTGAAATCCGGTTCAAGGGAAAGATATCTCCCACAAAGATTTGAAGCTCTCAATATCCGGTTCAAGAAGAATTTATCTCTTGCAAAAGTTAAAAATTACGGAAGAGGACCTGCTGCCATGATGCGCGGTTCAAACATGGGTATCCCGCCTTACTGGCCTGACATATTATTGATCACATGGGAGCTTCTGCTTCATAAGGCGGGGTCTCTGTTCTTTTACATCATGTGTGGTTACACGGAGTTGTCCTAAAGCGGCCTCCAGTTTACCCCTTCAGTTTGCTTTTTAAAAAGCATCATGTTATATCACTTGGAGGTTTGGTCGTGTCCGAACCAATACCATACCTCTTGATAGGCAAAAGACACCAGATCACTTGGGGACTTGGTCACGTCCGAACCACTCATGCCTCTTGATCGGCCTAAGGCCATAGAATCACTTGGGGGTTTTGGTCAAACCCGAACCATTACCATGACACTTGGTCGGCATAAATGCCATGGTTTCATCTGGGGACTTGGCTGACTAGAACCATAGTTACACCTGACGGGAGCTTGGTCGTGTTCGGCCATGGTAACGTCATTTGATCAGCTCAAATAAACCTTTTTTGCAAACGGTTTTGTCATTGCTTTTGCTTCGCACTTTTCTTTGCAAGATACTTTTTTCTTTTTTGCGACAAAGTTTTCAACCAATCAATTGACGGAACATAGTTGACGTCAATCCGGAGACTATTTGCCCGGTTTGATCCTTGTTGTTAACATCCTCTTATGGAGTAACACGGTGTTTATCACAACCCGGCACGGTTTTATCATAAACCGGCACAATATGGAAGGAGTTATCAGTGCTCAAGATTTGGGTTATTACCCTTACTACAAAAAGTTGGTAAAACCAACGATGTGATTCAATGTCACAGGTATGATATATTTCATATTTGATTATTCTAAATGCAGCCTTGGTTATAAACCGAGGTTATATGTTGGGCATTATGACCCGTCCGGCGGTAAACCGCCAGGACACTTTAAACTTGTTGAATGCAGAAACAGGTTGAATAAAGCATGATCACCGGTGTTTATTAAACCGGTAGTATGATCCGGTGTTTATTAAACCGGCCTGGCTTTTGACAATAAGTCGCCAGTATATATTTGTATTGCGCCATTGGAATCATGCGCTTATAAATCATTGGGTTATATTATTCAAATAGCCAAACTTGGCTGGAATTTTATTATGATATTGAATGAATAAGGTTTTCATACTGGATTATATTATCTTGAATAGCCAACATGGCTGGATTTTTAAGGTTTTCAAAGTCGCTATAGCGCAATGTCTATTATTTTATCAAAGGATATGATTTATTCTACAATGGAAGGAATAGTCCCGAGTCGCTGCAGGCTTACAACCTGGCACTTGGGGGCTACATTATACAAATCGAGATTACATGCAAGTCTCATGTCGCTGCAAGCATGCATCATGACACTTGGGGGCTAATGCAAAGTCATTTTTACTAGTCTTATTGAAGACCCGGCTCATCATATTATAATGAGCTGGCCCTTGGGGGCTACCAATTGCTCCTGTCAACAATTCAAGGTACACAAGTTTTCGTCCATAATATTGAAGGATTCATTGCTCAGTTGGTAAAGCACAAAACTCTTAACCTTGTGGACGTGGGTTCAAACCCTACGATGGAAGCTACATTATAAGATGTTATTTTCATTGAAGTATATATCAAGTCCCAGTTCAGTATTATCTTACTAAGCCGGCCCTTGGGGGCTACACTGATTGAAGTTTTTATAAGGCAATTACAAGTCCCAGGTTGCTGCAAGCATGACAACCCGGCACTTGGGGGCTACATATATGGAGTCTTTAGTTTTCACTAGTGACCGAGATGAGCAACATGGATTTCTTCAAAGTGGCAGTAATTATATGGAAGCAAGTCTCAAATCATCACTTTGTTCTGTTCAAAACTTGGGGGCTACAGGTAATATGGATATAAGGGGGAAATATCTTCTAAATTTCAGTTTTGAGCTAACCAGATTGACCTGGTGTCTACAACAATCATGAACCGGCGTTGGCAACAATCATGAACCGGCGTTGGAAACAATCATGACCCGAAATTATCAGTTTTTATAACCCGGTAATTTTGGTAATATTAAACCGGCAAGTTTTAGATCTTCAAACCGGCTGAATATCAGATGAGTATTTCAAGACCTATATTTCTTAAACCGGCGCTTTGGAAGCCGACTCAAGTGGATTATTCTTCACAATATTTTCCTATGAGAAACCAACGTTAGCAATTTGAGTATGAGGCTGGTTATTGATCCGGATTTTCTAGAAGGAGGAAATGACAAGGATTTAAGGATGATCCGGTGCCGGTCTACAAGAATTCTTAATCCGGAGCACAGCCTGTCAAGTTGGTTCTTGTGTTTATTTTGCAACATAAGTTTACCATGGATAAATCCAAGCTAAACTTGGGGGCTAATGTCGGGGATATACCCCGCGGCGTAAACCGGCCGGAACTTTAACCCGGCCGGACTTGGCAGTTTACTTGAGACCCGGTTGAAACTTGACGATTCACTGGTGACCCGTTTGGACCTGGCGGTTTATGATTCATTGGTAATCCGACAGGCGGGTCAGAGGAGCGACAAGACCCGGTGGCCCAACGGGCGGTTCATGAAGGCCAGTTCATACTATGGTGGGCCGGTTTAAGGAGAAAGGCATGACGAATATTTACCTTACTAGGAGTTAAGACCAGGACTTGTATCCGGTTTATATTAGAGATAGACTAGTCCTAATCCTAATAGGACTCCACATGTAACCCGCCCCTTCAACATATATAAGGAGGAGCAGGGCTCCCAAAAGGGGAGAAGCTACAAGCAAGAAACAATCTTAGGGCTAGACACAAAGAGGATGCCGGTTTACGACGACTCCCTCGTGATGATAATGAGACCCAGCCTCAAACAGCATGTAGGGTTGTTACCGGATGATGTTTCCTGGGGCCCGAAGCTGTCTAAATCCCTGTCTTGTGTTGCGTCTCTCGATTCCGCTCAACCCCTCTCAAGCTACCACATAGATGCGTTGGCCTCGCGACTAAGTCCTGACACTAAGGACATCTGCCATGACAATTCCACAACAATTGGGGAACGCAGTAATTTCAAAAAAATTCCTACGCACACGCAAGATCATGGTGATGCATAGCAATGAGATGGGAGAGTGTTGTCTACGTACCCTCGTAGACCAGCAACGGAAGCGTTGACACAACGTAGAGTAAGTAGTCGTACGTCTTCCCGATCCGACCGATCCAAGTATCGAACGTACGGCACCTCCGAGTTCTGCACACGTTCAACTCGGCGATGTCCCTTGAGCTCCGATCCAGCAAAGTGTTGAGGGAGAGTTTCGTCAGCACGACGGCGTGATGATGGTGATGATGTTCTACCGACACAGGGCTTCGCCTAAGCACCGCTACGATATGACCGAGGTGGAATATGGTGGAAGGGGGCACCGCACACGGCTAAGGAACGATCACGAAGATCAACTTGTGTGTCTATGGGGTGCCCCCCACCCCCGTATATAAAGGAGTTGAGGAGGGGGAGAGGGCCGGCCCCTATGGCGCGCCCTGGAGGAGTCCTACTCCCACCGGGAGTAGGATTCCTCCCTTCCCTAGTTGGAGTAGGAGAGGAAGGGAAGGAGGAGTAGGAGAGAAGGAAAGGGGGGCCGCACCCCCTAAACCTTCTCCAATTCGGCCTCCTGCCCAAAGGGGGCGCACCAGCCCCTTGTGGGCTGGTGTGCTTCCTTCTTATGGCCCATAAGGCCCATAACTTCTCCCGGGGGGTTCCGGTAACCTCCCGGTACTCTGAAAAAATGCCTGAACCACTCGGAACCCTTCCGATGTCCAAACATAGTCATCCAATATATCAATCTTTACGTCTCAACCATTTCGAGACTCCTCGTCATGTCCCCGATCTCATCCGGGACTCCGAACAACCTTCGGTACATCAAAACACAAAAACTCTTATTACGATCGTCACCGAACTTTAAGCGTGCGGACCCTACGGGTTCGAGAACTATGTAGACATGACCGAGACACGTCTCTGGTCAATAACCAATAGTGGAACCTAGATGCTCATATTGGCTCCCACATATTCTACGAAGATCTTTATCGGTCAAACCACATAACAACATACGTTTTTCCCTTTGTCATCGGTATGTTATTTGCCCGAGATTCGATCGTCGGTATCTCAATACCTAGTTCAATCTCGTTACCAGCAAGTCTCTTTACTTGTTCCGTAAGACATCATCCCACAACTAACTTATTAGTTGCAATGCTTGCAAGGCTTATAGTGATGTGCATTACCGAGTGGGCCCAGAGATACCTCTCCGACAATCAGAGTGACAAATCCTAATCTCGAAATACGCCAACCCAACAAGTACCTTCAGAGACACCTGTAGAGGACCTTTATAATCACCCAGTTATGTTGTGACGTTTGGTAGCACAAAAAGTGTTCCTCCGGTAAACGGGAGTTGCATAATCTCATAGTCATAGGAACATGTATAAGTCATGAAGAAAGCAATAACAACAAACTAAACGATCAATTGCTATGCTAACGTAATGGGTCAAGTCAATCACATCATTCTCCTAATGATGTGATCCCGTTAATCAAATGACAACTCATGTCTATGGTTAGGAAACATAACCATCTTTGATCAACGAGCTAGTCTAGTGGAGGCATACTAGTGACACTCTGTTTGTCTATGTATTCACACATGTATTATGTTTCCGGTTAACACAATTCTAGCATGAATAATAAACATTTATCATGATATAAGGAAATAAATAATAGCTTTATTATTGCCTCTAGGGCATATTTCCTTCACAATTGAGTTCGGCGTTAGGAAAGCAATGCGACAAAGGAATCCTATGGGTTACTTTGGTATCCGAATACTTACGATCTCCCCTGGGGCTTGGCCCTGGGCAACCACTCGTCTTCACTTTCGTCGGCGGCGGTGGAGCTGTCCGGAAGGAGAGTCCTTCCCTTCTTGGACCCTCCGGCCTCCCCAATTGGGGCGGCCTTCCTTTTCTTGTCTCCCCCAGTTAGTGGGGGAGCCTCTTCTTCCTCTTCCTCGTCTTCGGGGGAAGAGTGCGCCGCAGAGTCATCGGACGATGAGTCCGATGACGCCTGGCGTCGGGAACTCTTTCGAGCTCCCTTGGCCTTCTTGGTCTTCTCCAGCACCTTATAAGGGGCCGGAGTCAGCATCTTCATCAGAAGAGCGTCTGCGGGGCCTTCGGGCAAGGGAGCTGGACAGTCGATCTGTCCGGCCATCTTCTGATAGTCCTGTTAATGGCACGGGAGTTTAGATCCCGCATAGAGTCAATCTATATAGAAAAAAAGTATCCTGTGAAAGGTAAAACAGCTTACCGCACTGGCTTGGCGCTTCGCGCTGAATCCGCGATCCTCGGTAATGGGGGAGGGACCGCTGCGCCCTTGAACAGCACCCTCCAGGCATCTTCATGAGTTGTGTCGAAGAGCCTATTCAGAGTTCGGTGCTGCGCCGGGTTGAACTCCCACAAGGTGAACTCCCGTTGTTGGCACGGGAGTATCCGGCGGGCGAGCATAACCTGGACTATGTTGACGAGCTTGAGCTTCTTGTCCACCATGTTTTGAATACATGACTGGAGTCCGGTCAGCTCTTTTGAATTACCCCGGGATAGGCCCTTCTCTTTCCAGGAGGTGAGCCGCATGGGGATGCCAGATCGGAACTCGGGGGCCGCTACCCATGCAGGGTCGCGCGGCTCGGTGATATAGAACCACCCCGATTGCCACCCCTTTATGGTATCCACGAAGGAGCCCTCGAGCCATGTGATGTTGGGAATCTTGCCCACCATAGCGCCTGCGCACTCCGCCTGGCGGCCGCTCACTATCTTCGGCTTGATGTTGAAGGTTTTTCAGCCATAGGCCGAAGTGGGGCTTGATGCGGAGGAAGGCCTCGCACACGACGATAAATGCCGAGATGTTGAGGATAAATCTCGGGGCCAGATAGTGGAAATCCAGGCCGTAATAAAACATGAGCCCCCGGATGAAGGGATGGAGAGGGAATCCCAGTCCATGGAGGAAATGGGTGAGGAATACCACCCTCTCATGGGGCTTGGGGTGGGGATGAGTTGTCCCTCATCTGGGAGCCGGTGCGCGATGTCGTCGGGCAGGTATCCGGCCCTCCTCAGTTTCTTGACGTCTTCCTCCATGACGGAGGAGACCATCCACTTGCCTCCCGCTCTGGACATGGTTGGAGAAGGTTGAGATGGAAGTGAGGACTTGGGCGCTAGAGCTCGAGTGTGCGGGAGCGGATGAGCAGAGGAGGAAGAAGGCGTGGATAGAAAGGTGAATCCTTATCCCTTTATATGGGCGGACAAAACTAAGCGTCCCCACTTGCCTGATAAAACTCGCTTATCCCCCAAGCGCCGCAATTGATGGCGCAGTTGGGTTACCCACGCCCGTATTGATGAGAATCCCGTAATAAGGGGACACGATCTCTGCTTTGACAAGACGTGTCGAAAAACTGCCTCGTGTTATGTGCGGGGCTGGTTAAAAGAAACGGTTCGAATAATCACCGGGCCATGACGTAATGTCATGTTGCCAAAACAAGCTAGCGGATTAGATCTGCGAAAACATTATTCTTTCTACAGTGAAATGTGGAACTTATTTTGCAGGGTCGAACACTATCCTTGTATTCAAGTTCTTCTGTGATATATTCGGAGAAGGAACCCGCCTTGCAATGCCGAAGACAACTGTGCGCCGGACTCATCGTCATTGAAGCCTGGTTCAGGGGCTACTGTGGGAGTCCTGGATTAGGGGGTCTCCGGATAGCCGGACTATCTCCATTGGCCGGACTGTTAGACTATGAAGATACAAGATTGAAGACTTCGTCTCGTGTCCGGATGGGACTCTACTTGGCGTGGAAGGCAAGCTAGGCAATACGTATATGGATATCTCCTCCTTTGTAACCGACCTCGTGTAACCCTAACCCTCTCTGGTGTCTATATAAACTGAAGGGTTTTAGTCCGTAGGACAACAATCACAACATACAATCATACCGTAGGCTAGCTTCTAGGGTTTAGCCTCTCTGATCTCGTGGTAGATCTACTCTTGTAACACCCATATCATCAATATCAATCAAGTAGGACGTAGGGTTTTACCTGCATCAAGAGGGCCCGAACCTGGGTAAAACTTCGTGTCCCTTGTCTCCTGTTACCATCTGGCCTAGACGCACAGTTCGGGACCCCCTACCCGAGATCCGCCGGTTTTGACATCGACAAGCATCAATCCATGGCTTGCTCGAAACAACGAGTGCCTCCAACTAACAAGAGTCCCAGGGGGAGTTTTGTTTGCAATTATTTTGATTTAGTTTGCATAAAGTATGGGACTGGGCATCACGGTGACCAGCCATTTATCTCGTGAGTGAGGAGCGGAGTCCACTCCTCTTGAGAATAACCCGCCTAACATGGAAGATACAAACATCCCTAGTTCATACATGAGCTATTCGAGCATACAAAACAGGATATTTATTTGAAGGTTTAGAGTTTGGCACATACGAATTTACTTGGAACGGCAGGTATATACCGTATATAGGTAGGTATAGTGGACTCATGTGGAATAACTTTGGGGTTTAAGGAGTTTGGATGCACAAGCAGTATTCCCGCTTAGTACAGGTGAAGGATAGCAAAAGACTGGGAAGCGACCAACTAGAGAGCAACAACAGTCATGAACATGCATTAAAATTAATCAACACCGAGTGTAAGCATGAGTAGGATATAATCCACCATGAACATAAATATCGTGAAGGCTATGTTGATTTTGTTTCAACTACATGCGTGAACATGCACCAAGTCAAGTCACTTAAATCATTCAGAGGAGGATACCACCCTATCATACCACATCACAACCATCTCAATAGCATGTTGGCACGCAAGGTAAACCATTATAACTCATAGCTAATCAAGCATGGCACAGGAAACTATAATCTCTAATTGTCATTGCAAACATGTTTATTCATAATAGGCCGAATCAAGAACGATGAACTAATCATATTTACAAAAAACAAAAGAGGTCGAGTTCATACCAGCTTTTCTCATCTCAGTCAGTCCATCATATATCGTCATAATTTCCTTTGACTTGCACGATCGAACAATGTGAATAATAATAATAATAGTGCATGTGCATCGGACTAAGCTGGAATCTGCAGGCATTCAATAAACATGAGAAGACGAGGCAATATGGGCTCTTTTGTCAGATCAACAATAATGTATATAAGATCCACTTCAACAATTTAATCATGGTCTTCTCCTATCGACCCCCAAAGGAAAGAAAAGAAATAAAACTATTTACATGGGAAAGCTCCCAACAAGCAAAAGAAGAACGGGAAATATTTTTGGGTTTTTCTTTTTAATTACTACTACAAGCATGGAAATTAAATTAACTAAAATCTACAACTAATTTTTTTGGTTTCTTTCTTAAGGTTTATCAAACACACAAGAAGAAAGCACAAAAAGGAAATTAAACTAGCATGGATGATACAATGAAAAAGTATAAACACTGACATCTAGCAATGAGTGTGTGAACATAAATGTAATTTCGGTGGGAAATACGTACTCCCCCAAGCTTAGGCTTTTGGCCTAAGTTGGTCTATGGCCACGGCTGGCCTGGCGGATATCCATAATAGTAGTTGGGGTCGTACTAAGATGAAGAAGAGGAAGATTCCGATTGCCACTGGCTGACAATCATCTCTGGATCCCACTAATAATTAGACTGTCGTGGAGGATTGCCGGGGTACTGATCCACGAGCACCTATGGGACCGGCGGACCGAGTCCCTTTCGGTTCGGCGGGGGCAGAGGTCGCACGAAGAGTAGATCGAGGCGAAACACACAAGCGGTTTACCCAGGTTCGGGCCGCACGGATGCGTAAAACCCTACTCCTGCTTTGTGGTTTGTATTTAGTTCTTGCTCGGGAGCGCGGAGTGCTACAGTACACACCCGCAGCTAACGAGACTGAGCGTGTGTGTTCTTGAACTAGCTCACCCCCCCCCCTACGTTGCGCATGGGCCTCCTTTTATATGCTCAAGGGGTCACCGACAGGTGGCAATGGGGACAAAGGGTAAAAATGGAAAGGTGCTGCGGTAGGTCAGCTACCTGCTACAGTGTATCATACCTAACCCTGACGGCAGGGGACAAGGGCATTAAATGCCCGTCTACGTTGCCTAAACAGTGCAAAAGGGACCGTCAGGGGAGCCACCGCTTGCCACGATGGCAATCTTGTCAGCGCCGCTGGCTGCACAGCCTCCCGCCACGTACGCCTGGAAGGGTCCCAGAGCGACACGTTGGTGGATGTGCTGGAGCGCGGGCAGAGTGGTGGCTTGCCGCGGCAGGCGCCTTGCTGCGGTCGTTGTCTTGTCGCGTCCGAGAGCTTGTCGCTCACCGGGCCTTGGTTGGTCTTCCCGGCAAGCTCCTCTTGCCGGGGTCTTGAGATGCCTTGGTTGGCCTTCCCGGCAAGCTCCTCTTGCCGAGGTCTTGTCTCTTTGACTTGGATACTTTGTTCTTGTATGGCTCCAAAGGAACCACGGAGGACCTTGGCGGTCACCCGGCAAGCCTTGCCGCGGGATGCTGCGACTGCCCATGCACAAGTTCGGGATACTAGGGTACCCCTACTCTAGTACACCAACAGGAGCCGCCGGGCCTGGGCCATACACGGTGCCGAGCGCTGTTGGGCCAGGCCCAAAACAGGGCACGGGCACGCGCGGCCTAGGTTACGCCGTATCTCTCTCCGTATCCACCGCGCCCTCCCCGAACGGCACGCGTTGAATGCGGTGTCGTGGGAGAGATCGTGGGTGGTTTCTTTATTCGGAAATGCGGAACGTCCGCCCCCTCCCTCTTTATAAGCAGGGGAAACAGGGGTAGTTTGCCCATTCGCCCGTTGCTGCTCTAATCTCAGAAATCTCCGCCGCTCCCTCGTCTTCCCAAAGCCGAAAGAAGCAGCGCTCCGCCCCTCATCGCCACCAGCACCACCAACGCCGTCGACCTCCTCCACCACTTCCGCCATGGCTCCAAAAGCTGACAAGGGGAAGGTCGTGAAGTCGACCGAGGCGCAGCGGCTTGCGGCGCTGCGAAAGGAGCGGGCAGTCTTCCCCCCCAAGCTTGCCGCGAGGGAGCTGAGGGAGAACTACTACCTCTTCTGGTCGACGGAGACACGAGCGCATCCGCGCACGAAGGTACTTCCCGCCGCCGCTTGGAAGAAGGCCCCAAACGGATACCCTTTCTTCGCCTTGTTCTTCTACTGCGGGCTCTGCCCGCCTTTCTCTGAATTCTTCTGCGACATCATGAATACCTATGGATTCCACCTCCTTGACTGCACCCCCAATGCCGTCCTAACCATGGCAGTTTTCGCACATCTCTGCGAAAACTTTGTCGGAGTCCATCCCAATGTAACCCTCTTTCGCCACTTCTTCATACCCCGAGTAGAGAGAGGAGAGCCTTTATCCGGCGGAATCGCCTAGATCTCAAGGGCCGGCAAGAAGGAAACTTATCTGGAGGGAGAATTCCGCGGCAAGTGGGAGGAGTGGAGAGCAGACTGGTGTTGGACTGACGAGGAGAACCCGCAGCCATTCACCACCCGGCGCCAAACCCCAGTAGCACGCGGCAGCGATTGGAGTGACGTGGCCTCGGAAGACGACAGGCTGAAGATTGCTGTCATCCGGATCCTACGCCTCAGGCTTGCCGGGCTCACTGTAGGCGCTGTTGGCGCAGATTTTCTTCGCCGTCGCATCGCCCCCCTGCAGGAACGGGGGAGACCCACCTGGGAGTTCAAGAATGCGGCAGATATCATGAGGCTGCGTCCGGGCCTCAACTTCAACTTCACTATTCTGGAGCTCAACGCGATGCTTCAAGAGCTGTTCAAGTATGACCCCCAACATCCCGAAGTGTTCAGGTTGCCGGGGGGTGTCGTTCCGTTGTGCAACAATTCCGCGCTCGACCGCATCCGTGCAATGATGCCGCTGTGCGACTCGCATGGAATTGTCCCAACTTGGCAAGAGCCTGCGGACGACGCCATGCAGCAATTCTTCGATGACTTGGTAGAAGTGCCGATCCGCTCCGACGAGAAGGATAGCCTCACCCGCGACACCACCGATGCGGAGATGGCACTCATCGCCACTAGACTGGAAGAGGCGGCGGCAGCCGCAGCCGCGGGCGAATTTGGATTCACCGTGGAGGAGGCAGAGGCAGCAGAGGCAGCAAGCCGTGCCGAGCGAGGGGAGCCCGCCGGCGGGAAAGAACTTGCCGGACATGGCGTCGGGTCGAGCGAGCCCGCCAAAGATACGAGCGGCTCGCTGGAGATCAACTCCTCTTCCTCTTCATCTTCGGGCAGCTCGCCGCAAGCAGAGCCTCCATCCCCACCAAGAAGGCGTCTCCGCAAGGCCGGTGACGTAGCGGAGCGGCAAGCGGGTCAACAGTCGCCGCGCCGCATGACACGCTCCACCGCGGCAAACACCGTTGCCGCGGGAGCGCCTCATGCTGCGACGGCAACTGGAGCGGGGTCTAGCCGGACCACCGCTTCAGTTCCTGCCGCTGCTCACGCCGCGCCGACAGCTGGAGCGGGGTCATCTCAGACCATCGCCACTGCTCCCGCCAAGTGGCCAAGGGAAGCTTCTCCTCCGCCTCCTCGCGCCGGGCGCGCGCTGGACTTCGACTTCTCCGCGTTCAGCTCCGACGAGGAAGAAGAAGAAGAGTAAGCTTCTCTTGCTGTACTTGCAGTTCTTCAATTCTTACTGTTTTGTTTTGTATCTCATTTGCTTGACTCTGAACTTGTTCCTCTTTAGGACTCTGGCCCAGAGAGCAGCAAAGAGGGCCAAGGTCCCGGTGATTGTCATCGAGGACGAACCTACTGCGACAGCAGGGGGTGCGTCCGAGACAACCTTGCCGGACCCGGCAACCTTTCTCCAGAGCAGCCCCAGCGTAATTATATGGTTTGCTTTCTGCTATGAGGTGCGCATGGATACTCTGTTTTTGCTGATATCTGACTACTGGTTTGTGTAGGAGCAGAGCAGCCCCACCAGGAGCCAAGGGAGAATCCCCCGACAGGGGAGAGCTCTCCGGCAAGGGAGAGCTTTCCGGTAAGGGAGAAGTCTCCGGCAAGGGAGGGTTCTCCGGCAAGGGACAGCACCAGCGGCCCCCCGACGGCGGAGACTACGACTGCAGAACCCGGTACAGGTAATCCTTTTGCTTCAAAACTTCCCTTGGGTTCTTCTTCTTTTGATCTTCTTGGGTTTTTGCTTGACTCTTCTCCCCTTTCTGGCTGTCAGACCCATCTGCTACAGAGCCGATGGAGACCGAGGTTGCCGCCGAAGAAGCAGCCGGTGCTGGCGGTCCCGCCGACGCAGAGGCTGCCAAGGCTGCCACCGCAGCAACTGGCGAGGGGTCCGGCGATCGCACTGACGGCCCTGAGGCCGCAGGAGCGCCAGGCGCTACACCGACCGCCGACCCGTCCGCCGCTGCCGCAGCGCCAGGCTCCGAAGAGCCCCAGCCAGGCGTATACTTGAAGGCCGGCGATGACGTCTTCATCAACCTCCCCTGGGCGTCAAGCTCCAGGGCGCCGGTCGAGGGAGAGATCTTCGACGGGGAAGTGCTTGCCTCCGCGGGGCTGACGCTGGTTGACGCGCCGAGCAGCAGCAGCAACGAGCCTGAGGAAGAGCGGCTGCTGCGGAAGTTGTTGTCGCTCTACCGCGCGCGGCAAGCCAAGCTGGAATCCCGCGAGGCGCTTGTCGCGAAGGCGGGAGAAGACATCGAGAAGCGCGCGGAGGAGCTCCGGGGTCTCCACCAGGAAGCTCTCCGGTCCCTGGTGGAGGAGCGAGAGCAACTTGTCGAAGCGCAGAAGGCCTTCCTCCTCGAGAAGGCTGAAGTCGAAGAGCAACAGCGGCTTGCCGCTGTGAAGCTATCCGCGGAGGAGGGCGAGCTGGCGCAGCGGAAGGTCAATCTTGACGCCCACGAGGAGGAGCTTGCCGTGCGTGAGGAAAAACTCGGTGGAGCCCTCAAGCAAGCAGAGGATGCTGCCGCCGCCGCCGAGGCCGCCAAGAAGGAGCTGGAGACGAAGGTGGCGCAGCTGGAGGCCGATCTCGCCGAGAAAGGCAAAGAGCTTAGCGCCGCCAAGGACTCTAACGCGAATCTTGAGTTGAAGCTGACCACTTTGACCAAGACTCTGGACGGCGCCAAGAAGCAGGAGGCGGCCTTGAAAGAAGAGATCAAGGCCGACAAGGCGCTGCTGGAAAGTGTTGCCGCCACCCAGAATGCTTTCAGGGAAAATGTGGAGCACTAGATGGAGAGCCTCGTGAGTGCTGCCGCAGATATTGACAAGGAGCTGGCTCAGCTGGGGATGGAGGACCTCGGGTATCCCTCCGACGAGAACCTCCAACCCAGCGCCAAGCTCGTCTTGTTCTTTAAGGGCGTGGCGACGCCCCTCCAGCGACTCCGGGAGAGGATCCCAAAGCAACTGGCTGACGAGTCGTGCAAGATCTGCGGGGGAGCTCTTCAGAAAGTGTTGGTGAAGGTGGCCTTCCGCAATCCGGGCCTCAACCTCACCAACGTCCTCAAGACCCTGCCGCCGGATGCTGATCTGGAGGCGCTCAAGGCCCTTGTCGCACCCATTGTGGACAAGGTGAGCAGGATCAAGAGGATCGAGGGCGATCGCGTAGATTAGGCCGCCCATTTCTTCTTTTCTTGTCGCTGTTTGTCATGTTATGAAAACAATCTGTTAGAGCCGCGACAAGCTATTTTGTAATATAACTCTATTCTGGGTAATGATTGCAATGTTATTCCCTTTACTTGATTCCTTCCTTTGTATGTTTTTGCCCTACGCTTTTAGGGAACTTGCCGGTGCAGGCACCCGAGCCACGAGCGCTGAGTGCGGGACGTCAGCAGCCTGCTGGCGGTGCCGCTACCGACAAGAAACCTTGTCGCAACTAGTTGCAGCTCACTTAAATTGTTGAGCGGACTCGAAACAAAGTAAGGGCGCAACTAGCTACAAGTTGGTTCCTCCGCGCACAGGTTTTCCATACAAAGTGCGGTCGTTCAAGGGAGATAACTTAAAAATTTAAAAAATCTGATTGCTCAAACTTTGGCAACTTAGCTTTTCTGTTGTTTGCTTCCCGGCAAGGCGAAACTTTCTTGAACGACGCCTGGTCCATACCATTATCTTCTCCTTTCCCCCCCGGCAAACTTGTGGGCGAGGGAACCTTCCTTTCCTTGAGAAAAAAGAAAGAAGAGAAAATAAAGATACGGAGCCTTACGGCTCGTTATTGCTTACCGTGGAGTAGGTGCTGCACAAAGTGTCAGATCATATATGCCAAAAAATAGAAAGCATAAAATTGACAAAATGTGCGGAGCACATGAGCTTTACTTATGCACGGGGTCTGCGCCCGGCTTTTTACAAAGGATTACATGCAACAGCGGCAAGACTTGTACAAAAGGTGGTTGCCGGAACAGGTTCCGGCAACCGCGCCTTACGGGTAAAACTTACGAAGATGCTCAATGTTCCAGGAGTTGCTCACCGGAATGCAATCTTCGGTCTCAAGGCAGACAGCGCCAGGCCCAGTGACTCGTTTCACCCGGTAAGGGACTTCCCACTTCGGCGTCAACTTGTTGGAATTCTTGGCGGACTGAACACGCCGAAGAACAAGGTCGCCTTCCTCGAGACTTCTGGCGTTAACTTTGCGGCTATGGTAGCAAGCGAGCAGCTCGCACAGCAGCCTGAAGACGGTCTTCCTCAAGGAGCAGCGCGTCATCTTGTTGCAGCTGCTCTTGCTCAAGCTCATCATAAGCGAGCACTCGAGGTGACCTGTATACGAGTTCCGTGGGGAGAACTGCCTCTGCTCCATAGACTAGAGCGAAAGGTGTCTGGCCAGTGGCTCGATTTGGCGTCGTCCTGATCGACCAAAGAACCACCGGCAGCTCCTAGATCCAGTTTCTTCCGCACTTGTGCAGCCTGTTGAAAGTCCTGGTCTTGAGCCCGCGCAGCACTTCAGCATTTGCCCTCTCCGCTTGACCGTTGCTTCTCGGGTGAGCAACAGAAGAGAAGCAGACCTTGGCGCCAAGATCTTAGACGTACTGCATGAAGGTGCGGCTCGTGAATTGTGTACCGTTGTCGGTGATTATCCTGTTAGGGATCCCGAAGCGGCAAACAATTGACCTGAAGAACTTGACTGCTGACTGTGCTGTCACCTTCCTCACTGGTTCCACTTCCGGCCACTTTGTGAACTTGTCGATTGCTACGTACAAGTACTCAAAGCCCCCGACTGCTCAGGGAAAGGGGCCGAGGATGTCGAGCCCCCAGACTGAAAATGGCCAGGATAAAGGGATCGTCTGGAGAGCTTGAGCTGGTTGGTGTATCTGCTTGGAATGGAACTGGCACACTTCACACTTGGTTACTTGTGCAGTTGCATCCTGGAGGGCTGTCGGCCAAAAGAAACCTTGCCGGAATGCTTTGCCGACAAGTGCTCTTGCGCCAATGTGGTGACCACATATGCCTCCATGTATCTCTGCCAACAGCTTTTGTCCGTCTTCCCGGTGAATACACTTCAATTTCACATCATTCAGTCTTCTTCTGTACAGTGTCTTGTCGACAAACTGGTACATACTTGACTGCCAGGCTACTCTTTCCGCTTCTTCTTGCTCTTCAGAAAGTTCTCCTGTCTGAAGGAAACGGACAATCTGCTGTGCCCATGCTGGAGCTTGTGGCTCGACAACAAGGACTAAAGGCAAATCTGCGGCTGCGGGAACATCCGCTTCTACGGCGAGAACCTGCGGGTCTGCCGAAGCTTGTCGTTCCCCGGCAAGCTTGCCGGAGAAAAACTTGTCGGGAGCTTCTGCTTCAATGGAACAAACCCTGGGGCTTGCCGGAGCATATTGCTCCTCAGCGCTCTTGGCGTTGATCTTGGGGACCTTCTTGGCGGCGGCTTCGGGAAGCTCTGCCGGAAAATAGTCACCAGAAATCAACTTCCTCTTCTTGCTCTGTCCAGTTGGTGGCGTTACAGACGGTTGAGTCAGCTTGAGCACAAAGATCCCTGGTTCCACAGGTAACTTAAGTGCGGCGCACTTTGGCAGGCCATCGGCAATGGCATTCTGGGCTCTCGAAACATGCTCCATCTGTAGGCCGTCAAAGTACTCTTCTAGCTTTCTCACTTCGTCGACGTAGGCTTCCATCAACGGACTCTGATAGCTCTTGTTCACTTGGCGGGCGACAAGCTGTGAGTCACCCCTGACAATGAGCTTCTTGATCCCAAGGTCTGCCGCGATCCTGAGACCGGCAAGCAAGCCTTCATACTCTGCAGTATTGTTTGTTGCTTGCTCCTTGGGAAAGTGCATCTGGACTACGTACTTGAGGTGCTCTCCGGCGGGTGCGACAAGCAGCACGCCAGCGTCGGCGCCTTGCAGCGAAAAGGCACCATCAAAGTACATCAGCCACTCTTTTCCTGCTTCCTTGACGGGGATGCTCATTTCTGGAATTTCTTCATCTGGTGTTGGCGTCCATTCTGCTATAAATTCTGCCAATGCTCTGCTCTGGATAGTTGAAGTGCTCTCAAACTTGAGGCCAAAGCTTGACAGTTCCAGTGCCCACTCAACAACCCTGCCTGTCGCTTCTGGATTCTGTAGTATCCTCTTCAGTGGAAAGCGAGTGACAACTGTGATCTCATGTGCTTGGAAGTAATGGCGCAGCTTTCTCGAGGCCATGAGTACCTTGACCTAGCCCCCTGCAGAAGGGAACTGACAAAGTAAACTGGGCGCTGCACCATCTTCTTATGTATCTCCTCGCGCATCTGCGTAGATCCATCTTTGTCGGGACCAGAGCTTGCCGGAGAAGCCCCCTGCTTGTCGCTGGATGCGCCTGCCGTGGTTGCTAGCTCGTCATCTGCCTCCCTCTCTGCTACTAACGCATCACTAACCACTTGATTGGTTGCCGCTATATACAGCAGCAACTTCTCTTGTGGGTTAGGTGCGACAAGTATTGGAGGGGAGGACAGGTATCTCTTCAAGTCTTGCAGCGCAGCCTCCGCTTCCGGAGTCCATTTCATTGGACCTGCCTTTTTCAATAATTTGAAAAATGGCAGGGCGCGCTCAGCAGACCTAGAGATAAACCTGCTGAGAGCAGCCACGCAACCGGCAAGTCTTTGTACATCCTTGACGCGCTTTGGTGCTTCAATCTGCTCAATGGCCTTGATCTTGTCGGGATTGGCTTCAATTCCCCGCTGAGACACGAAGAACCCGAGAAGCTTGCCGGAGGGGACTCCAAACACACACTTCTCTGGGTTGAGTTTGAGGCTGATCTTGCGCAGATTTGCAAAGGTCTCGTCTAAATCTTGGATCAGAGTTGCCTTGTCCTTGCTCTTGACCACTATGTCATCCATATAGGCTTCCACATTTCTGTGTATTTGTGGCTCAAGAGCGACATGGACTACTCTTGCAAATGTTGAACCAGCATTTTTTAATCCGAAAGGCATCCGTATGAAACAGTACGTGCCACATGGAGTAATAAATGCGGTCTTCTCCTCATCCTCTTCTGCCATGAAGATCTGATGGTATCCTGAGTATGCGTCAAGAAATGAAAGCAAATCAGATCCGGCTGTGGAGTCAACAATCTGGTCAATGCGCGGCAAAGGAAATGGGTCTTTGGGACAAGCTTTGTTAACATCGGTAAAATCGATACAAAGTCTCCATTTCCCATTCGCCTTGCGCACGACTACAGGATTGGCCAACCACGTAGGATGGAGCACTCCTCTGACAAGGCCTGCTGCTTCCAACGTTTTGATCTCTTCCGCGATGAATTCTTGGCGCTCCACTGCTTGCTTCCTGACCTTCTGCTTGATGGGCCGCGCAGGAGGACAAACGACAAGATGGTGCTCAATTACTTTCCTGGGAACACCGGGGATGTCAGACGGTTGCCACGCAAACACGTCGACATTCGCCCGCAGGAAAGCAATGAGCGCGCTTTCCTATTTAGGGTCGAGAGTGGCACTGATGGTGAAGGTACCACCAGTGCCGTCCTCCTTGGCGAACACCTTCTTCGTCTCTGGCGGAGCTGCCATTGTCTTCTTACACTTGCCAGTGGAGCTCGATGGTGCGTCCTCGGCGGCAGCGCAGCACTCCGAAGAGGTGCGCTTGCCGGAGTGGGCATCAGAACTCTTGCCGGACTTGGTCTTCTTCCCCCCGGGAGCTTCAACGGCAAGTGACTTGCCATCTGCTATGGCTGCTACTTCCCGGTAGATCTTGTCGGCGCAGATAAGAGCATCCTTCTTGTCGCCAGGGACAGAGATGACGCTTATCGGGCCTGGCATCTTCAGCATGTTGTATGCGTAGTGAGAGGCTGCCATGAACTTGGCGAGTGCTGGACGCCCAAGTATCCCATTGTAAGGCAATGGAATATCGGCAACGTCAAAAGTGACCCTCTCAGTCCTGAAGTTCAGCTCGCTGCCAAATGTTACTGGCAACGTGACCTTCCCCTTCGGCTTGCTCCTTCCCGGGTTGATTCCTTGGAATGTGCCGGTCTCTTCAAGCTCGCTGTCAGGGATCTGGAGTTTCTGGAGTACAGCGGAGGAGATCAGGTTCAAGCCGGCCCCGCCGTCAACTAGCATCTTAGTGACCTTGAGGTTGCGGATAGTTGGTGAAACCAACATCGGCAAGCACCCGACCGCAGTTGTGCGATCAGGGTGGTCCTCAATATCAAAGATGATAGGCGTGCTGGACCATTTCAGAAGCTTGCGTGATTCGACGGGTGGTTTTGCCGCATTGACTTCCCGCACCCACTGCTTGAGTTGGCGGTGCGAAGTATGCAGAGAAGCACCGCCGTCAATGCACAAGACCTCTGTGGCTTTCTGGAACTCCTGCTCACTGGTCTCGACATCATCCATGTCTTCGTCATCGTCGTCATCTTCATCCTTGTCGCGGCCGCGGGGAGGTCTGTCTCCTTGCCGCTGCTTAGCCTTGCCGCGGCGTCCTCCCCGGCCGGCGTGCTTCTTGCCGGATTCTCCAGCGCCTCCTTGGGCCCTCTCCTTGTCGCGTCGCTTGTATTCAGCCTTTTGTTGCTGGACAAGCTGCTCGACCTTCTTGCAGCTCTGGAGGTCATGGCCCTTGGTGCGGTGGATCTTGCAGTACTGCTTGTCGGTGTCGTCCTGCTTGTCGGCGACCGCCACAGCCTGGCAGTTGGTGCATGCGGCAATCTCCTTGCCGGAGCTACCAACCTTGGCTTTCTTGGCGCCACCTTCGTTGTCGGACTGCTCAACGACTAGCACATCTTTGCCTTTCTTCTTCCTGTTCCGCCGCCGGTTTTTCTTTGCCGGGGCAGCATCCTCGCTGTCAGATCCTTCTGCTCCTGTATTCTCTCCAGGGAGTTTCCTCCCTTCTTCAGCACGTGCACACTTGTCGGCCAGGGCATACAGCTCACTGACGTCTCTGATCTTGCACATCGCCATCTCCTCCCGCATCCTGCGGTTACGCACGTTCTGATGGAACGCGCTGATGACCGCGGCAGGGTGGACATCTGGGATGTTGTTTTGTACACGGCTGAATCTCTGAATGTACTTGCGCAGGGGCTCTCCTTCCTTCTGGGCGAGCAGATGAAGGTCACTCTCTTGGCCATGAGGTTTGTGGCCGCCTGTAAAGGCGCCGACAAACTGATGGCATAGGTCTGCCTAGGAGGATATGGAGTTGTCCGGCAAGTGCATGAGCCAGGACCTGACGTTGGGCTTGAGCACCAGCGGGAAGTAGTTGGCAAGGATCTTGTCGTCCCGTCCCCCGGCAGCATGCACCGCGATGGTGTAGATGCTGAGGAACTCCGACGGATGCGACTTGCCGTCGTACTTCTCTGGTACGTCTGGCTTGAAATTCTTCATGCTGGGCCACTGGACTTGCCGCAGCTCACGAGTGAACGCAGGGCAACCTACCGCGTACGGCAAGTCGCCTGGTTCCCCTGGCGCATGCATGTCGACAGTGGGGCCAGCGCGCTAGTCTGATTGACGTTGCGCTTCTCTTCGGCGCTCGATGCGAGTACGAGCGTCTTCTTGCTGTCGTTCGTGAAGAACTTGGCGCTGATCGCGAAGAGCTCGTGGATCTGATGACGCGGTGGAGTCGCTGTCGAGGTGGATCCGGCGAGTCGGCGATCTTGGCCTTCGGGGCGGAGAGTGCACAGTGGTTGCACCCCCACCGGTCTTGTTGCCACCGGCTCGTGCCTGGCTGACTTACCGTGGCTGCGACGTGCTCGGCTGCCGTTGAGTGTCGCCGTTGGCGAAGCCGATGAGACTCTGAATGGTGGCCCTCTAGTCATCGATCTTGTCTGCCGTTGGAGGCTAGTCCAGGAGCAGTTGAGCTCGCGCCAAAGCTTCTGCTGCAGTGGTGGGTGGCGGTGGCGAACGGTGCGAGGAGCGGGATATGCTCGGACTTCTAACTATGTTAGAAGGAGCAGTGTCCCGTCCAGGCGACCGTGCCTCGCTCGTGCCAACATGTTGGCGTGCATGCTGGTCTTGAGCACTCCGAGATCCACTAGCTCGATCTTGGTCCAGCAAACGCATGGTACCGTGAGTACCATGACGCTGCCGGTCCCGCGCGTCCTGAGATGGGCGCGGTGCATGCATGGACGCCGAGGTCTTGGAGTGCGCCCGGTCATTGTGGGAGCCGGCCACACCGCCGATGGGCAGCGCAGCCTTGTCCTTGGACCTGGCAGCACCGTGAGCTCCCTCGTCGACGCCCGTTCTTCCGCCGGCACCTGCCCCATCAGCCGTTTGCTCCGGCGATGGTGGGTTCGGCGCAGACGGAGCAGCCGCCTCCGAAGCCTTCTTCTTCGGCGGCATGTCAATGAAGATGATGAAGATCTAGCTCGCGTGAACGCCGGATCTGGTTCACATAACCTCGACGCCCCCTACCTGGCGTGCCAAAGATGCCGGGGTACTGATCCACGAACACCTATGGGACCGGCGGACCGAGTCCCTTTCGGTTCGGCGGGGGCGGAGGTCGCACGAAGAGCAGATCGAGGCGAAACACACGAGCGGTTTACCCAGGTTCGGGCCGCACAGATGCGTAAAACCCTACTCCTGCTTTGTGGTTTGTATTGAGTTCTTGCTCGGGAGCGCGGAGTGCTACAGTACACACCCGCAGCTAACGAGACCGAGCGTGAGTGTTCTTGAACTAGCTCACCCCCCTACGTTGCGCATGGGCCTCCTTTTATATGCTCAAGGGGTCACCGACAGGTGGCAACGGGGACAAAGGGTAAAAATGGAAAGGTGCTGCAGTAGGTACAGCTACCTGCTACAGTGTATCATACCTAACCCTGACGGCAGGGGACAAGGGCATTAAATGCCCGTCTACATCGCCTAAACAGTGCAAAAGGGACCGTCAGGGACGCCACCGCTCGCCACGATGGCAATCTTGTCAGCGCCGCTTGCCACCGCGCGTCGCTGGCTGCACAGCCTCCCGCCACGTACGCCTGGAAGGGTCCCAGAGCGACACGTTGGTGGATGTGCTGGAGCGCGGGCAGAGTGGTGGCTTGCCGCGGCAGGCGCCTTGCTGCGGTCGTTGTCTTGTCGCGTCCGGGAGCTTGTCGCTCACCGGGCCTTGGTTGGTCTTCCCGGCAAGCTCCTCTTGCCGGGGTCTTAAGATGCCTTGGTTGGCCTTCCCGGCAAGCTCCTCTTGCCGGGGTCTTGTCTCTTTGACTTGGATACTTTGTTCTTGTATGGCTCCAAAGGAACCACGGAGGACCTTGGCGGTCACCCGGCAAGCCTTGCCGCGGGATGCTGCGACTGCCCGTGCACAAGTTCGGGATACTAGGGTACCCCTACTCTAGTACACCGACAAGGATCAACTTGTGGTTCCGGCTCTGGCTCCATGGGTGGTGTAGGGTTCCGATAGGCATGAATAGCCTTTAACAGAACAAGGTACTGGCCTACAGATAAATCAAACAAATAAGGAGCAGGTAGGGTAATAGTTTCAGGATGATGTTTATTAAAGAACAATTGGTATTTAAGCTCTCCTTCCCTATTCTTAACAATAAAATCATGTGCCACCATACTTTTATAATCTAGATAAACACGAGGCAGCACTTTTTCTTCCTTCTCATAATGCCTAATAGGTATGTTAAAATGTGCAGCTAGGCGTGAAGCATAGATGCCTCCAAAGATGGGGCCCTTGGTACGGTTCAGACTTAACCGTTTAGCAATAATGCCGCCCATACTAACAGAGTTATCACCGTATAAACTGTGGAGCAAAATAATAATATCAGGGATACTAAGGTTTCCACAGTTTCCGCGACCAATTAAACAACGACTAGCAAATAATGCAAAATAACGTAAAACAGGAAAATGTATACTAGTGATTCGTGCATCGGAAACCTTCCTTGTTCCCCCTACAGTGATAGTATCAATAAACCCTTCCACATCATCGCGATGTGGTTCTTCTGTCTTGCCCTCAAAAGGGACTAAACAAACCCGACAAATATCATAAAGTGACATCTCCTTATGCTCATCATATAAATGAAACTCCACCGTAGGTGGTGAGCTCCTAGAATGGAAATGAAAGTTTTGCACAAAGGTATTTGTGAGTAAGAGATACTGATCGCATTGGTCATGGAGGAAAGCGGTGAGGCCTGCATTCTTAGCCAATTCATGAAAATCTTCATAAATACCGGTTGCTCTCAAGAAATAATCGGAAGGCCATTCACACGCCCGAACCTCCGCGGTGCGAGGCAGATTATACTTAGGCTTTGGTGCCTTTTCCTTCGAGCTTTGGCTCGATGAGCCCCTCAAAATTCTCCTCATCATTTTCTGAAAAATTCTAAAAAAATTTAGTAACTTCAAAATAAAAGTAAACCAAACTCAATAATATTGATAGCAACTACTCCTACAAGTGCCTAGGGCCTATACATGCATCAAAACTACTTTTGACCATATAAATTTGACATGCAAGCTCAAGAACAGGGCCACCTAAGCAGCAAAAATTTGCAATGAATAAAGCACTAGAACAAAAACTAATTGGACCAATGGAGGAGTCACATACTAAGGAACAATCTCCCCAAGCAGTTTTGTGAGAGGTGCTTTGAGTAAGGAGATCAAAAATGGCAGCAAAATGAGCTAGAACTCGTGCTTGAGCTGGATATTCATGTTTGTGGGAGGAAGAAGAAGTGTGTGGGTGCAGGAATAAGTGGAGGAGGGCCACCGTGGGCCCACGAGGCAGGGGGCGCGCCTAGGGGGGTAGGGCGCGCCCTCCACCCTCATGGGCAGGTGGTTGACCCCCCTACTGTGTTCTTAGTGCCAAATATTCTCAAATATTCTAGAAAAAATCATATTTAAATTTCAGGGCATTTGGAGAACTTTTATTTTCGAGGTATTTTTATATTGCATGGATAATCAGATAACAGACAAAGAAATACTATTTTTATTTTATTTAATATAAATAACAGAAAGTAAAAGTGGGGTACAGAAGGTTGTGCCTTCTAGTTTCATCCATCTCATGATCATCAAAAGGAATCCACTAACAAGGTTGATCGAGTCTTGTTAACGAACTCATTTCGAATAACATGGAACCGGAGAAATTTCGAATAACATTATGTTACCTCAACGGGGATATGCACATCCCCAATAATAAGAATATCATATTTCTTCTTGACAGTAGGAAGAGGAAATTCAAAACCTCCAAATATAATCGATGGCATTTTTCCAATAGAGTTGATACTATGAACTTGAGGTTGTTTCCTCAAAAAGTGTACCGTATGCTCATTACCATTAACATGAAAAGTGACATTGCCTTTAGTGCAATCAATAACAGCCCCTGTAGTATTCAAAAAGGGTCTTCCAAGAATAATAGACATACTATCGTCCTCGGGAATATCAAGAATAACAAAGTCCGTTAAAATAGTAACGTTTGCAACTACAACAGGCACATCCTCACAAATACCGACGGGTATAGCAGTTGATTTATCAGCCATTTGCAAAGATATTTCAGTAGGTGTCAACTTATTCAAATCAAGTCTATGATATAAAGAGAGAGGCATAACACTAACATTGGCTCCAAGATCACATAAAGCAGTTTTAACATAGTTTCTTTTAATAGAGCATGGTATAGTGGGTACTCCTGGATCTCCAAGTTTCTTTGGTATTCCACCCTTAAAAGTATAATTAGCAAGCATGGTGGAAATTTCAGCTTCCGGTATCTTTCTTTTATTTGTAATAATATCTTTCATGTACTTAGCATAAGGATTGGTTTTGAGCATATCAGTTAATCGCATACGCAAAAAGATAAGTCTAATCATTTCAGCAAAGCGCTCAAAATCCTCATCACCCTTTTTCTTGGATGGTTTGGGAGGAAAAGGCATGGGTTTCTAAACCCAAGGTTCTCTTTCTTTACCATGTTTCCTAGCTACAAAGTCTTTCTTATCATAACGTTGATTCTTTGATTGTGGGTTATCAAGATCAACAGCAGGTTCAATTTCTATATCATTATCATTACTAGGTTGAGCATCATCATGAATATTATTATTAGCATTATCACTAGTTTCAGGTTCATTACCAGATTGAGTTTCAGCATCAGAAATAGAAATATCATTTGGATTCTCAGGTGGTTCAATAACAGGTTCACTAGAAGCATGCAAAGTCCTATCATTTTTCTTTTTCTTCCTTTTAGAAGGACTAGGTGCATCTATATTATTTCTCTGAGAATCTTGCTCAATTCTTTTAGGATGGCCTTCAGGATACAAAGGTTCTTGAGTCATTTTACCGGTTCTAGTAGCCACTCTAACAGCATTATCATTATTCTTACTATTCAATTCATTGAGAAAATCATTTTGAGCTTTAAGTACTTGTTCTACTTGAGTGGTAACCATAGAAGCATGTTTACTAATAAGTTTAAGTTCACCTTTGACATTAGCCATATAATCACCCAAGTGTTCAAGCATATTTGAATTGTATTTCAATTGTCTACCAAAATAAGCATCAAAATCTTCATGCTTAGCCATAAATTTATCAAACTCATCTAAGCATGGGCTAGCAAATTTAGTAAATGGGATTTCAGCTTTATCATATCTATAGAGAGAATTTACCTTTACTACCTGTGTCGGGTTATCAAGACCATGAGTTTCTTCAATAGGTAATGGATTAAGATTATATGTTTCTTCAACAGGCTACCAACAAAAATTGTGGCTAGCCATTTTCTCACTAGTGCTATGTGGCGGGCGCAGCCGGGCGTCCCATATCCGTCCCATATTGTCAGTTAGTCTGGGCGTTTGGGTCAGATATGGTGTGTTTGGTTTGGTGACATTTTCTTGTCCGAGAACTGATCGGGCAGCCCACCTAGAGGGCGGTTATGGAAGGTCCGATTGGAGATGATCTAACTAGTTCACGGTTGGCTGATCGGTGACGCGAGTGTTATATCTCACATTAAACGAAAGTAAGGACCTCTCACGTTGAGTGCTACAGTATCACGCAGGCCCATTAGTGTATATTTTCGGGAAAAAATAGAGTTAAAAATGGGTGAGCGTTATCTCGCATTAAACGAAAGGAAGGACCACCACTATCTTTCAATGGGTGATTACAGCTGGGCCAACATATTTGTGACGTGTTAACAAAATCCAACGCCAACCACCGCTAACCATAAAAGTTGACGTACCAAATAAACCAACGCCACCACTATTTAGAAAAAAAATAGTGTTGGCATTGGTTGAAAATGGCACGCCACCAACAAAAGTTGTGGCTAGCTATTTTCTCACTAGTGTTATTGTTGGGTTTCGTAGTAATTTCAAAAAATTTCCTACGCACACGCAAGATCATGTGATGCATAGCAACGAGGGGGAGAGTGTTGTCTACGTACCCAACGCAGACCGACTGCGGAAGCGATGACACGACGTAGAGGAAGTAGTCGTACATCTTCACGATCCAACCGATCAAGCACCGAAACTACGGCACCTCCGAGTTCGAGCACACGTTCAGCTCGATGACGATCCCCGGACTCCGATCCAGCAAAGTGTCGGGGAAGAGTTCCATCAGCACGACGATGTGGTGACGATCTTGATGTACTACAGCAGCAGGGCTTCGCCTAAACTCCGCTACAGTATTATCGAGGAATATGGTGGCAGGGGGCACCGCACACGGCTAAGGAATAGATCACGTGGATCAACTTGTGTGTTTCTGGGGTGCCTCTGCCTCAGTATATAAAGGAGCCAAGGGGGAGGGGGGCTCCGGCCAGGGAGGAGGGCGCAGGAGGAGTCCTACTCCTTCCGGGAGTAGGACTCCCCCCCCCCCAATCCTATTCCAACTAGGATTCCCAAGGGGGGAAAGAGAGAGAGGGGGGCCGGCCACCTTCTCCTAGTCCTAATAGGACTAGGGGAGGGGGAAGGTGCGCAGCCACCTTTGGCTGCCCCTTTCTCCTTTCCACTAAGGCCCATGAAGGCCCATATGGCTCCCGGGGGGTTCCGGTAACCCGGTAAAATCCCGATTTCACCCGGAACACTTCCGATGTCCAAACATAGGCTTCCAATATATCAATCTTTACGTATCGACCATTTCGAGACTCCTCGTCATGTCCGTGATCACATCCGGGACTCCGAACAACCTTCGGTACATCAAAATGCATAAACTCATAATATAACTGTCATCGTAACCTTAAGCGTGCGGACCCTACGGGTTCGAGAACAATGTAGACATGACTGAGACACGTCTCCGGTCAATAACCAATAGCGGGACCTGGATGCCCATATTGGCTCCTACATATTCTACGAAGATCTTTATCGGTCAGACCGCATAACAACATACGTTGTTCCCTTTGTCATCGATATGTTACTTGCCCGAGATTCGATCGTCGGTATCCAATACCTAGTTCAATCTCGTTACCGGCAAGTCTCTTTACTCGTTCCGTAATACATCATCTCGCAACTAACTCATTAGTTGCAATGCTTGCAAGGCTTATGTGATGTGCATTACCGAGAGGGGCCAGAGATACCTCTCCGACAATCGGAGTGACAAATCCTAATCTCGAAATACGCCAACCCAACATCTACCTTTGGAGACACCTGTAATGCTCCTTTATAATCACCCAGTTACATTGTGACGTTTGGTAGCACCCAAAGTGTTCCTCCGGTAAACGGGAGTTGCATAATCTCATAGTCATAGGAACATGTATAAGTCATGAAGAAAGCAATAGCAACATACTAAACGATCGGGTGCTAAGCTAATGGAATGGGTCATGTCAATCAGATCATTCAACTAATGATGTGACCTCGTTAATCAAATAACAACTCATTGTTCATGGTCAGGAAACATAACCATCTTTGATTAACGAGCTAGTCAAGTAGAGGCATACTAGTGACACTTTGTTTGTCTATGTATTCACACATGTATTATGTTTCCGGTTAATACAATTCTAGCATGAATAATAAACATTTATCATGATTATAAGGAAATAAATAATAACTTTATTATTGCCTCTAGGGCATATTTCCTTCAGTTATGTGGCAGGCGCAGCCGGGCGTCCCTATATCCGTCCCATATATGGGCCGGATATGGGGAGTGTCAGTTAATATGGGCGTTTGGGCGAGATATGGTGCATTTGGTTTGATGACATTTTCTTGTCCGGGAATTGATCGGGCACCCCACCTAGAGGGCGGCTATGGAGGGTCCGGTTGGAGATGATCTAACGAGTTCACGGTTGGTTGATCGGTGACGCGAGTGTTATATCTCACACTAAAAGAAAGTAAGGACCTCTCACGTTGAGTGCTACAGTATCAGGCCAGCCCATTAGTGTATATTTTTGGAAAAATAGAGTTAAAATGGGTGAGCGCTATCTCGCATTAAATGAAAGGAAGGACCTCTCATGTTGAGTGCTACCGTATCAGGCCGACCCGCTAGTGCATATTTCTGGAAAAAAAACTTTACCTAATATTAAAGGATGAAACCTTTCATAGTTTTCTATACGTCACCTCTTAATATCCGTTAGTTTTATAAGATTGACGGCTAAGATTTAATAGTAGATCTACAACCCGCCGGCTTGCATCCTTGCGCACAGAGAGTTCCAATCGGGGAAAGAAAAGCGGCTTGCCGACTCAGGTGTTGAGGCGGACACGTTGTTCCTTCAATCTTTTTTACCCACGATTGCAACACCTAGAAAAAACTCACCCCAGGTGTCCTCCACGTGTGCCCTAACTAAACCATACAAGCCGCCGCCGGTCGCCGGATCCTCTCTCTTCCTCCCACTTCCTATGCCTTTTCCCCTCTGGATTTGGGTCGTGGCGGCCGCCGGTCGCCGGATCTATTGAAGGTGGGGATGCCGGAGTTTGCGTGCTCGAACCGGAAGAAATCTTTGGCTGGTGGCTCCGGCCACGACGGCGGCGACGCCTGCTGGCGCCGTTCCCCTTCTCGGAGGCGCCGTCGAGGTTCATTCCCATCTCCCTCCCCTCTCATACCCGGGTGAAAACCTCATCCAACTCTGGTCTGGGGGACAGCGGCGCGGCTTGCGTCATCACCTTCCTGAAGGTGTCTTCTTGGGCGAGTTGGGGGTGTGCGTTGGCACTTGGATGCGTGATACGTCTCCAACGTATCTAATTTTCCAAACACTTTTGCCCCTGTTTTGGACTCTAACTTGCATGATTTGAATGGAACTAACCCAGACTGACGCTGTTTTCAGCAGAATTACCATGGTGTTATTTATGTGCTGGAGCAAACGTTCTCGGAATGACCTGAAACTTCACGGAGACACTTTTCAGAAAATAAGAAAAATACCTGCCAAAGATGAAGGCCAGGGGACCCACCACCTTGCCACGAGGGTGGGGGGCGCGCCCCCTACCTCGTGGGCCCCTTGTTGCTTCTCCGACTCCAACTCCACCTCCATATATTGAGTTTCGAGGAGAAAAAAATCAGAGAGAAGAAATCATCGCGTTTTACGATACGGAGCCGCCGCCAAGCCCTAAAACCTCTCGGGAGGGCTGATCTGGAGTCTGTTCGGGGCTCCAGAGAGGAAATCCATCGCCATCGTCATCATCAACCATCCTCCATCACCAATTTCATGATGCTCACCGTGGTGCGTGAGTAATTCCATCGTAGGCTTGCTGGACGGTGATGGGTTGGATGGGATCTATCGTGTAATCAAGTTGGTTTTGTTAGGGTTTGATCCCTAGTGTCCACTATGTTCTGAGATTGATGTTGCTATGACTTTGCTATGCTTAATGCTTGTCACTAGGGCCCGAGTGCCATGATTTCAGATCTGAACATATTATGTTTTCATCAATATATGAGAGTTCTTGATCCTATCTTGCAAGTCTATAGTCACCTATTATGTGTTATGATCCGTTAACCCCGAAGTGACAATAATCGGGATACATATCGGTGATGACCGTAGTTTGAGGAATTCATGTATTCAATATGTGTTAATGCTTTGTTCCGGTACTCTATTAAAAGGAGGCCTTAATATCCCTTAGTTTCCGTAAGGACCCCGCTGCCACGGGAGGGTAGGATAAAAGATGTTATGCAAGTTCTTTTCTGTAAGCACGTATGGCTATATTTGGAATACATGCCTACATTACATTGACGAACTGGAGCTAGTTCTGTTCACCCTAGGTTATGACTGTTACATGATGAACCGCATCCGGCATAATTCTCCATCACTGATCCATTGCCTACGAGCTTTCCATATATTGTTCTCCGCTTATTTACTTTTCCGTTGCTATTGCTATCATCACTACAAAATACCAAAAACATTACTTTTACTACTGTTACCTTTTGTTACCGTTATCACTACTATCATATTACTTTGCTACTAAACACTTTGCTGCAAATATTAAGTTTCCAGGTGTGGTTGAATTGACAACTCAGCTGCTAATACTTGAGAATATTCTTTGGCTCCACTTGTGTCGAATCAATAAATTTGGGTTCAATACTCTACCCTCGAAAACTGTTGCGATCCCCTATACTTGTGGGTTATCAAGACCATTTTCTGGCGCCGTTGCCGGGGAGCATAACTCTATTCTTTGAGTCACTTGGGATATATATCTTCTTATCATTATGAAGAACTTGAGAGATCCAAAAACCAAGATCTATCCCTCAACTACGAGGGGAGGTAAGGAACTGCCATCTAGCTCTGCACTTGATTCACCTTCTGTTATGAGTAAGTTTGCGACACCTACACCTGCTTCTGCTATTCGTTCTGATATGTCGCATGTTATTGATGATGCCACTTCTGCTATGCATGATACTTATGATGAAACTACCTCTATGCCTGATACTACTATGCCACTTAGTGCTTTTCTTGATGAACAACTTGCTAGGGCTAGAGAAATTGAAAATATTGAATCTGATGATACTGATGAAAGTGATGATGAAGAACCACTTGCTATTCCTAAGGGTTATGTTTTTGGTCAAGATGCTTCTTTAGCCATTTTAGCTTGCAGAAATAGAACTGAACTTAAAAAATTATTAGCTAAATGGAGTAAGAAATCTCTAAATGCTAGAATGAAACCTGACCCTGCTTTCGCTACTTCACCTATCTTTGTTACTGATAAGGATTATGAATTCTTTATTGATCCTGATATAATTACTTTGGTTGAATCTGATCCTTTTCATGGTTATGAATCTGAAACTGTTGTGGCACATCTTACTAAATTGAATGATATAGCTACCCTGTTCACTAAAGATGAGAAAACTCGCTACTTTTACATCCTTAAAATATTTCCGTTCTCATTAAAGGGTGATGCTAAGATATGGTTTAATTCTCTTGATCCTGGTTGTGTGCGTAGTCCCCAGGATATGATTTATTACTTCTCTGCTAAATATTTCACTGCTCATAAGAAACAAGCTGCTTTAAGGGATATATATATATATATATATATATATATATATATATAATTTTGTGCAAATTGAAGAAGAGAGTCTCCCACAAGCTTGGGGAGGCTTCTCCAATTACTTAATGCTTTGCCTGATCATCCTCTTAAGAAAAATGAAATACTTGATATCTTTTATAATGGACTAACTGATGCCTCCAGAGATTACCTGGATAGTTGTGCTGGTTCTGTTTTCAGGGAAAGAACACCGGATGAAGCTGAAATTCTATTGAATAATATGTTGACCAATGAAAATAATTGGACACCTCCGGAGCCAATTCCTGAGCCTATTCCTAAACCAACTCCTAAGAAGAGGGGTATTCTATTTCTCAGTCCTGAAGATATGCAAGAGGCAAAGAAATCTATGAAAGAAAAAGGTATTAAAGCTGAAGATGTTAAGAATTTACCTCCTATTGAAGAAATACATGATCTTAATTTACCGCCTGTTGAAGAAACATATAATCTTAATCCTTCTCCTACTGAAGAAACTCATGGTCTTGATAACCCGACACAGGTAGTAAAGGTAAATTCTCTCTATATATAGATATGATAAAGCTGTAATCCCATTTACTAAAATTGCTAGCCCATGCTTAGATGAGTTTGATAAATTTATGGCTAAGCAAGAAGATTTTAATGCTTATTTTGGTAGACAATTGAAATACAATTCAAATATGCTTGGACACTTGGGTGATTATATGGCTAATGTTAAAGGTGAACTTAAACTTATTAGTAAACATGCTTCTATGGTTACCACTCAAGTAGAACAAGTACTTAAAGCTCAGAATGATTTGCTCAATGAATTGAACAGTAAGAATAATGATAATGATGTTAGAGTTATGACTAGAGGTGGTAGAATGACTCGGGAACCTTTGTATCCTGAAGGCCATCCTAAAAGAATTGAGCAAGATTATCAGAGAACTAATATAGATGCACCTAGCTCTTCTAAAAATAAGAAAAAGAAAAATGATAGGACTTTGCATTCTTCTAGTGATCCTACTGTTGAAACACCTGAGAATCCAAATAATATTTCTATTTCTGATGCTGAAACTCAATCTGGTAATGAACCTGAAACTAATGATAATGTTAATGATAATGTTCATGATGATGCTCAACCTAGTAATGATAATGATATAGAAATTGAACCTGTTGTTTATCTTGATAACCCACAATCAAAGAATCAACATTATGATAAGAAAGATTTTGTTGCTAGGAAACACGGTAAAGAAAGAGACCCTTGGGTTCAGAAACCCATGCCTTTTCCTCCCAAACCATCCAAGAAAAAGGATGATGAGGATTTTGAGCTCTTTGCTGAAATGATTAGACCTATATTTTTGCGTATGCGATTAACTGATGTGCTCAAAACCAATCCTTATGCTAAGTACATGAAAGATATTATTACAAATAAAAAAGATACCAGAAGCTAAAATTTCCACCATGCTTGCTAATTATACTTTTAAGGGTGGAATACCAAAGAAACTTGGAGATCCAGGAGTACCCACTATACCATGCTCTATTAAAAGAAACTATGTTAAAACTGCTTTATGTGATCTTGGAGCCGGTGTTAGTGTTATGCCTCTCTCTTTATATCGTAGACTTGATTTGAATAAGTTGACACCTACTAAAATATCTTTGCAAATGGCTGATAAATCAACTGCTATACCTGTCGGTATTTGTGAGGATGTGCCTGTTGTAGTTGCAAACGTTACTATTTTAACGGACTTTGTTATTCTTGATATTCCCGAGGATGATAGTATGTATATTATTCTTGGAAGACCCTTCTTGAATACTGCAGGGGCTGTTATTGATTGCACTAAAGGCAATGTCACTTTTCATGTTAATAGTAATGAGCATACGGTACAGTTTTCGAGGAAACAACCTCAAGTTCATAGTATCAACTCTATTGGAAAAATTCCATCGATTATATTTGGAGGTTTTGAATTTCCTCTTCCTACTGTCAAGAAGAAATATGATATTCTTATTATTGGGGATGTGCATATCCCCGTTGAGGTAACATAGTGTTATTTGAAATTTCTCTGGTTCCATGTTATTCGGAATGAGTTCGTTAACAAGACTTGATCAACCTTATTAGTGGATTCCTTTTGATGATCATGAGACGGATGAAACTAGAAGGCACAACCTTCTGTACCCCACTTTTACTTTCTGTTATTTACATTAAATAAAATAAAAATAAATATTTTTCTGTCTGTTATCTGATTATCCGTGCAATATAAAAATACCTCAAAAATAAAAGTTCTCCAAATGCCCTGAAAATTAAATATGATTTTTTCTAGAATATTTGAGGATTTATGGAACAAAGAACACACCAGGGGGGCCAACCACCTTGCCACGAGGGTGGAGGGCGCGCCCCCTGCCTCGTGGGCCCATGGTGGCCCTCCTCCACTTATTCCTGCACCCACACACTCCTGCTTCCTCCCACAAACACGAATAACCAGCTCAAACCCGAGCCCAAGCTCATTTTGCTGCCATTTTCGATCTCCTTGCTCAAAGCACCTCTCACAAAACTGCTTGGGGAGATTGTTCCTTGGTATGTGACTCCTCCATTGGTCCAATTAGTTTTTGTTCTAGTGCTTTATTCATTGCAAAATTTTGCTGCTTAGGTGACCCTATTCTTAAGCTTCCATGTCAAATTTATATGGTCAAAAGTAGTTTTGATGCATGATATAGGCCCTAGGCACTTGTAGGAGTAGTTGCTATCAATATTATTGAGTTTGGTTTACTTTTATTTTGAAGTTACTAAAAATTTCAGAATTTTTCAGAAAATGATGAGGAGACTTTTGAGGGGCTCATCGAGCCAAAGCTCGAAGGAGAAGGCACCAAAGCCTAAGTATAATCTTCCTCGCACCGCGGAGGTTCGGGCGTGTGAATGGCCTTTCGAGGATTTCTTGAGAGCAGCCGAGATTTATAAAGATATTCATGAGTTGGCTCATAATGCAAGCCTCACCGTTTCCTCCACGACCAATGCGATCAGTATCTCTTACTCACAAATACCTTTGTGCAAAACTTTCATTTTCATTCTAGGAACTCACCAAACGATTATTGCCAAACGGTTAAGTTCGAACCGTACCAAGGGCCCCATCTTTGGAGGCATCTATGTTACACGCCTAGCTGCACATTTTAACATACCTATTAGGCATTATGAGAAGGAAGAAAAGGTGCTGCCTCGTGTTTATTTAGATTATAAAAGTATGGTAGTACATGATTTTATTGTTAAGAATAGGAAAGGAGAGCTTAAATATCAATTGTTCTTTAATAAACATCATCCTGAGACTATTACCTTGCCTGCTCCTTCTTTGTTTGATTTGACTGTAGGCATGTACCTTGTTCCATTGAAGGCTATTCACGCTTACCGGAACCCTGCACCAACCGAGGAGCCAGAGCCGGAACCACAATTTGATCCTTCACGACAGTCTAATAACAGTGGGATCTGGAGATGATTGTCAGCCAGTGGCAATCAGAGCCTTCCTCGTCTACATCGCAGTACGACCCCAACAACTATTATTATGGATATCCGCCAGGCCATCCGTGGCCATAGACCAACTTAGGCCAAAAGCCTAAGCTTGGGGGAGTACGTATTTCCCACCAACATTACATTTATGTTCACACACTCATTGCTAAATGTCGGTGCTCATACTTTTTCATTGTATCATCCATGCTAGTTTACTTTCCTTTTTTATGCTTTCTTCTTGTGTGTTTAATAAATCTTAAGCAAAACAAAAAAAATTAGTTGTAGCTTTTAATTAATTTACTTTCCATGCTTGTAGTAGTAATTAAAAAGAAAACCCAAAAATATTTCCTGTTCTTCTTTTACTTGTTGGCAGCTTTCCCGTGTAAATAGTTTTATTTCTTTTCTTTTCTTTGAGGGGCGATAGGAGAAGACCATGATTAAATTGTTGAAGTGGCTCTTATATACATTATTGTTGATCTTACAAAAGAGCCCATATTGCCTTGTCTTCTCGTGTTTATTGAATGCCTGCAGATTCCAGTTTAGTCCGATGCACGTGCACTATTATTATTATTCACATCGTTCGGTCGTGCAAGCGAAAGGCAATTATGACGATATATGATGGACTGACTGAGATGAGAAAAGCTGGTATGAACTCGACCTATTTTGTTTTTGTAAATATGATTAGTTCATCGTTCTTGATTCGGCCTATTATGAATAAACATGTTTGCAATGACAATTAGAGATTATAGTTTCTTGTGCCATGCTTGATTAGCTATGAGTTATAATGGTTTACCTTGCGTGCCAACATGCTATTGAGATGGTTGTGATGTGGTATGATAGGGTGGTATCCTCCTCTGAATGATTTAAGCGACTTGACTTGGTGCATGTTCACGCATGTAGTTCAAACAAAATCAACATAGCCTTCACGATATTTATGTTCATGGTGGATTATATCCTACTCATGCTTACACTCGGTGTTGATTAATTTTAATGCATATTCATGACTGTTGTCGCTCTCTAGCTGGTCGCTTCCCAGTCTTTTGCTAGCCTTCACCTGTACTAATCGGGAATACTGCTTGTGCATCCAAACTCCATAAACCCCAAAATTATTCCACATGAGTCCACTATACCTACCTATATACGGTATATACCTGCCGTTCCAAGTAAATTCGTATGTGCCAAACTCTAAACCTTCAAATAAATATCCTGTTTTGTATGCTCGAATAGCTCATGTATCAACTAGGGATGTCTGTATCTTCCATGTTAGGCGGGTTATTCTCAAGAGGAGTGGACTCCGCTCCTCACTCACGAGATAAATGGCTGGTCAGCGGGATGCCCAGTCCCATGCTTTATGCAAACTAAATCAAAATAATTGCAAACAAAACTCCCCCTGAGACTCTAGTTAGTTGGAGGCACTCGTTGTTTCGAGCAAGCCATGGATTGATGCTTGTGGTGGAAGGGGGAGCATAAACTTTACCATTCTGTTTGGGAACCGCCTATAATGTGTGTAGCATGGAAGATATCGCCATCTCTTGGTTGTTATGTTGAAAATGAAAGTATACCGCTCAAAATATTATTCACCTCTGTTTCAAAACCGAGCTCTGGCACCTCTACAAATCCCTGCTTCCCTCTGCGAAGGGCCTATCGATTTACTTTTATGCTGAGTCATCATCCTCTTATTAAGAAGCACCAGTTGGAGAGCACTGCTGTCATTTGCATTCATTATTGTTAGTTTACATTGAGTATGACTTGACTGGATCTCTTTTACCATGAATTACAATGTCTAGTCAGTCCTTGGTCTTTAAAGGTGCTCTGCATTTATGTTTTGCGGTCTCAGAAAGGGCTAGCGAGATACCACCTTGTTATATCATATTATGATTGTTATGAGAAAGTGTTGTCATCCGAGTTTTATTATTATGGCTCGCTAGTTGATTATGCTATTGATATGAGTAACTTGAGACCTATGCGTTATTGCGAATGTGGTTAGTTATAATCTTTGCTGAAAACTTGAATGCCGGCTTTACATATTTACAACAATAAGAGCAAACAGAGTTTGTAAAAGTTTTTCTTTATCACTTTCAGTTTGTCAACTAAATTGCTTGAGGACAAGCAAAGGTTTAAGCTTGGGGGAGTTGATACATCTCCAATGTATCTACTTTTCCAAACACTTTTGCCCTTGTTTTGGACTCTAACTTGCATGATTTGAATGGAACTAACCCGGACTGACGCTGTTTTCAGCAGAATTACCATGGTGTTATTTATGTGCAGGAGCAAACGTTCTCGGAATGACCTGAAACTTCACGGAGACACTTTTCAGAAAATAAGAAAAATACCTGCCAAAGATGAAGGCTAGGGGGCCCACCACCTTGCCACGAGGGTGGGGGCGCGCCTGCCCCCCTAGGGCGCGCCCCCTACCTCGTGGGCCCCTTGCTGTCTCTCCGACTCCAACTCCACCTCCATATATTGAGTTTCGAGGAGAAAAAAATCAGAGAGAAGAAATCAACGCGTTTTACGATACGGAGCCGCCGCCAAGCCTAAAACCTCTCGGGAGGGTTGATCTGGAGTCCGTTCGGGGCTCCAGAGAGGGGAATCCGTCGCCATCATCATCATCAACCATCCTCCATCACCAATTTCATGATGCTCACCGCGGTGCGTGAGTAATTCCATCGTAGGCTTGCTGGACGGTGATGGGTTGGATGGGATCTATCATGTAATCGAGTTAGTTTTGTTAGGGTTTGATCCCTAGTGTCCACTATGTTATGAGATTGATGTTGCTATGACTTTGCTATGCTTAATGCTTGTCACTAGGGCCCGAGTGCCATGATTTCAGATCTGAACCTATTGTGTTTTCATCAATATATGAGTGCTCTTGATCCTATCTTGCAAGTCTATAGTCACCTATTATGTGTTATGATCCGTTATCCCCGAAGTGACAATAATCGGGATACTTACCGGTGATGACCGTAGTTTGAGGAGTTCATGTATTCACCATGTGTTAATGCTTTGTTCCGGTTCTCTATTAAAAGGAGGCCTTAATATCCCTTAGTTTCCATAAGGACCCCGCTGCCACGGGAGGGTAGGACAAAAGATGTCATGCAAGTTCTTTTCCATAAGCACGTATGACTATATTCGGAATACATGCCTGCATTATATCAATGAACTGGAGCTAGTTCTGTGTCACCCTAGGTTATGACTGTTACAAGATGAACCGCACTTGGCATAATTCTCCATCACCGATCCATTGCCTACGAGCTTTCCATATATTATTCTTCGCTTATTTACTTTCCCGTTGCTATTGCTGTCATCACTACAAAATACCAAAAACATTACTTTTGCTACTGTTACCTTTTGCTACCGCTATCACTACTATCATATTACTTTGCTACTAAATACTTTGCTGCAGATATTAAGTTTCCAGGTGTGGTTGAATTGACAACTCAGCTGCTAATACTTGAGAATATTATTTGGCTCCCCTTGTGTCGAATCAATAAATTTGGGTTGAATACTCTACACTCGAAAACTGTTGCGATCCCCTATACTTGTGGGTTATCAATGCGGTTCTCCGACGCGCAGCGACATCGTAGTTGCCGATTTCACTGGGATTCGCAAGATCAGCTCCCTGTGGCTGTCCGTGTTCACTTGTGGGTTGCCATGGTTGGGGGAGGGGATAGGGTTCCTTTCCGCTATGTGCAGATGCACGATGTGGGAGCCTCGGACATGGATTATAATTTTTTGAGCTCTAATCTCGCATATGCTCCAGTTGTTTATCAACTCTGCGTTTGTTTCTTTGATGCCCTCGTCCTTAAACAGCTTCATTTCTTCGTTTATGGACCATTGAGCTACGGTGAGGTTCTTCTCTTGGTGATCTTGCAAAGTGGGTTGGTCACGCTGAGTATCTCCCAAGGTGCCACAGCATCTCTACCATTCTTGCTCTAGGGTGAGCTGCTTCAATTTGCGACGGTCCGGCGCCCTTCGATCCAGGGCGAGGGGTAGGGGCAAGGTTGTCAGAATCGCGATTCTGTTATACGATTCTACGACTTTACGATCCAAACTAACCCCTATGATTCTACGATTTTAGTTCATAGAATCTACGTTTCTATGATCCTGATAGTGAAGATTCTACGATTTGCGATCTTACCATCGGAGCTCCGATCCGATTCAAAATCGCGATTCTGACAACCTTGGGCAGGGGTCCCCTTTGGAATTGAAGAAGGAGGGTTTGATCATGGTGGTCTCCTTTCAGAGTAGATGAGGGCATGTTCATCTTCGCTGGGCGCGATTTCTGATAACCCACAAGTATAGGGGATCGCAACAGTTTTCGAGGGTAGAGCATTCAACCCAAATTTATTGACTCGACACAAGGGGAGCCAAAGAATATTCTCAAGTATTAGCAGCTAAGTTGTCAATTCAACCACACCTGGAAACTTAATATCTGCAGCAAAGTGTTTAGTAGCAAAGTAATATGATAGTAGTGATAACGGTAACAAAAGGTAACAGTAGTAAAAGTAATGTTTTTGGTATTTTGTAGTGATGATAGCAATAGCAACGGAAAAGTAAATAAGCGGAGAACAATATATGGAAAGCTCGTAGGCAATGGATCGGTGATGGAGAATTATGCCAGATATGGTTCATCATGTAACAGTCATAACCTAGGGTGAAACAGAACTAGCTCCAGTTCGTCAATGTAATGTAGGCATGCATTCCGAATATAGCCATACGTGCTTATGGAAAAGAACTTGCATAACATCTTTTATCCTACCCTCCCGTGGCAGCGGGGTCCTTACGGAAACTAAGGGATATTAAGGCCTCCTTTTAATAGAGTACCGGAACAAAGCATTAACACATATTGAATACATGAATTCCTCAAACTACGGTCATCACCGATAAGTATCCCGATTATTGTCACTTCGGGGTTAACGGATCATAACACATAATAGGTGACTATAGACTTGCAAGATAGGATCAAGAACTCTCATATATTGATGAAAACATAATAGGTTCAGATCTGAAATCATGGCACTCGGGCCCTAGTGACAAGCATTAAGCATAGCAAAGTCATAGCAACATCAATCTCAGAACATAGTGGACACTGTTGGAAATATGCCCTAGAGGCAATAATAAATTGATTATTATTATATTTCCTTGTTCATGATAATCGTTTATTATCCATGCTAGAATTGTATTGATAGGAAACTCAGATACATGTGTGGATACATAGACAACACCATGTCCCTAGTAAGCCTCTAGTTGACTAGCTCGTTGATCAATAGATGGTTACGGTTTCCTGACCATGGACATTGGATGTCATTGATAACGGGATCACATCATTAGGAGAATGATGTGATGGACAAGACCCAATCCTAAGCCTAGCACAAGATCATGTAGTTCGTATGCTAAAGCTTTTCTAATGTCAAGTATCATTTCCTTAGACCATGAGATTGTGCAACTCCCGGATACCGTAGGAGTGCTTTGGGTGTACCGAACGTCACAACGTAACTGGGTGACTATAAAGGTGCACTACGGGTATCTCCGAAAGTGTCTGTTGGGTTGGCACGAATCGAGACTGGGATTTGTCACTCCGTGTAAACGGAGAGGTATCTCTGGGCCCACTCGGTAGGACATCATCATAATGTGCACAATGTGATCAAGGAGTTGATCACGGGATGATGTGTTACGGAACGAGTAAAGAGACTTGCCGGTAACGAGATTGAACAAGGTATCGGGATACCGACGATCGAATCTCGGGCAAGTATCGTACCGCTAGACAAAGGGAATTGTATATGGGATTGATTAAGTCCTTGACATCGTGGTTCATCCGATGAGATCATCGTGGAACATGTGGGAGCCAACATGGGTATCCAGATCCCGCTGTTGGTTATTGACCGGAGAACGTCTCGGTCATGTCTGCATGTCTCCCGAACCCGTAGGGTCTACACACTTAAGGTTCGATGACGCTAGGGTTATAAAGGAAGTTTGTATGTGGTTACCGAATGTTGTTCGGAGTCCCGGATGAGATCCCGGACGTCACGAGGAGTTCCGGAATGGTCCGGAGGTAAAGATTTATATATGGGAAGTCCTGTTTTGGTCACCGGAAAGGTTTCGGGGTTTATCGGTAATGTACCGGGACCACCGAAGGGGTCCGGGGGTCCACCGGGGGGGCCATGGGCCCCAGAGGCATACATGGGCCAAGTGTGAGAAGGCACCAGCCCCTTGGTGGGCTGGGGCGCCTCCCACTAAGGCCCATGCGCCTAGAAGGGGAGAGGGGGCAAACCCTAAGGGCAGATGGGCCCTAAGGCCCATACTCCCTGCGCCTCCCTCTCCTCCCCCCTTGTGGCCGCCACCCATAGATGGGTTTGGGGCTGCCGCCCCTCTAGGGGTGGGAACCCTAGAGGGGGCGCACCCTCCTCCCCTTCCCCTATATATATGAGGCCTAGGGGCTGCCCAATACACGCGATCTGATCTCTGCCTGTTGGTGCAGCCCTCCCTCTCTTTCTCCTCATATCTCGCGGTGCTCGGCGAAGCCCTGCAGGATTGCCACGCTCCTCCATCACCACCACGCCGTTGTGCTGCTACTGGATGGAGTCTTCCTTAACCTCTCCCTCTCTCCTTGCTGGATCAAGGCGTGGGAGACATCGTCGGGCTGTACGTGTGTTGAACGCGGAGGTGCCGTCCGTTCGGCACTAGGATCTCCGGTGATTTGGATCACGACGAGTACGACTCCATCGACCCCGTTCTCTTGAACGCTTCCGCTTAGCGATCTACAAGGGTATGTAGATGAACTCTCCTTCCCCTCGTTGCTGGTCTCTCGATAGATAGATCTTGGTGACACGTAGGAAAATTTTGAATTTCTGCTACGTTCCCCAACAGACACTAGGGATCAAACCCTAACAAAACTAACTCGATTACATGATAGATCCCATCCAACCCATCACCGTCCAGCAAGCCTACGATGGAATTACTCACGCACCGCGGTGAGCATCATGAAATTGGTGATGGAGGATGGTTGATGATGACGATGGCGACGGATTCCCCTCTCCGGAGCCCCGAACGGACTCCAGATCAGCCCTCCCGAGAGGTTTTAGGGCTTGGCGGCGGCTCCATATCGTAAAACATGATGAATTCTTATCTTTGATTTTTTTTCTCCCCGAAACACAATATATAGAGTTGGAGTTGGAGTCGGAAAGGCAACAGGGGGGCCACGAGGTAGGGGGCGCGCCCCCCACCCTCGTGGAGAGGTGGTGGGCCCCCTGGCCTTCATCTTTTGCAGGTATTTTTTATATTTTCCAAAAAGTTGCTCCGTGAAGTTTCAGGTCATTCCAAGAACGTTTGTTCCTGCACATAAATAACAACATGGTAATTCTGCTGAAAACAGCGTCAGTCCGGGTTAGTTCCATTCAAATTATGCAAGTTAGAGTTCAAAATAAGGTCAAAAGTGTTTAGAAAAGTAGATACGACGGAGACGTATCAATTTCCTCTTGAAGCTCGCTTGATGTCATGCTTTGGCGCTTCATTCGCGTCGAAGGGCTCCATCAACATTTAGCTAGTCCTCCTGTAGATCTCTTGTGCTGTTTGTTGTGGTGCCTGTAAGCTGTTTTTGTAGCACCTTGTATCTGCCATTTTCAGTTTCTTTGTTTCTCTTTTCCGTTGTGTGCGACCGATGTAATTCCTGGCCGGTTGATGGCTTCGTTAACTCAAAGCCGGGCTCTTCTTAAGCCTTCGTTTCAAAAAATCTATTTAAATGTGACAATTGTAATTGCTATCCTTTTTCAATAAAATGCATTAGCAGGAATTACAAATCTGAGATTATTTACCACATGTGTTGGTCTGCAGTGGACTGTCTATACCCATGGCAAAGTAAAGGTACATGTCCTTCCGAAATTCACTTTGGCTCATAGGTGTATATGCATCCATTGTCTAAATACACATTTTAAAAAATTAAAAAAATTGAGAAAAAACTCCGCGTGTAAATCCAGACATTATATGTGTGTGCACCAAATTTCGATGAAAAAGGACGTTTTTTCTGGCTTGTGTAAAAAAGACAAATTTTTATGCTTGATTACAGCTATTCACGAGTTATTTTTTATACATGTCATAGAAACTGTCCCTTTTCACCGAAATTTTGTGTGCGAACATAGGGTGTCCGGATGTACACGTGGGATTTTTTTCTTGAAATTTTTTAACATTTTAAAATATGTTTTTATACATACTTCATAATAGGTGTATCTACACCTAGGAACCAAAACGCCGTGATCTCTCTATACTCTCTGTTTTCACCTCTTAACTCCTTATTCTTTATACCGTGAGATTATTTACCACATGTGTTGGTTAATTTTTTTCACCTCTAACTCTGTTTTATATGGAGTGTGTTCATATAAAAAGAAGAAAGGGGAATCTTGGGGCCACACTCCAAACCTCGAGGACACAAACGACCAGTTCCTCGCCCCCGGCAACCATGGTTCTTGCGACGGGTATTTACTCACGGGATTCAATTATTAAATGGCCTTACGGTATGCAACTATAGTTTTCTCATTAGTCTTTGCTTCTTTTTTTCTTTGCACCCTTCATGTCTACAAGGGAACAAACAAGATGTTTCATTTGGTTTTGTGTGTATTATTAAGCCATAGGGGCTTATGATATTTCTTTCCGCCGTTGCAACGCACGGACATGTTTGCTAGTAGAGTTAAAAATGGGTGAGCGCGAGGGATTGATCCTATGAACTCCTCATTGCTTCGCAACACTGTTTGCCACTGCGCCAACATCGCGTACCTGTACAATACGTAGGGCACGACGTACTAGGAGAAAAAGATTTGATTTTTACACATTTTCCTTCCATTTTATATCTTTTTCTGTTTTTGTTTCCTTTTCAGTTTTAGTTTTTTGGTTTTCTTTGTTTCTTTTGGTTTTCATTCTACATTTTTTGTATATGCCAGCAACATTTTTATAACACACATTTACCAATTTTCAAGTACAAATTAATATTATCAATGCATGACCATTATTTTTTCCTATACACATTTTAAACATTTGTTCAATGCTTGGTTAACACTTTTCAAATACTCCTACAAGATTAATATTTTTTAATACATGGCCAACATTTTCCTATACACACTTTTAAACCTTTTCAAATGCTTGATTAACAATTTTAAAATACAAGATTAACATTTTCTAATACATTGCCAACATTTTTTCTATGCACATTTAACATTTTTTAAATGCTTGATTATCATTTTCTAAATGCAGTATTAACATTTTTAAGACATGGTCAACATTTTTCTAAACACATCTAACATTTTTCCAATGTTTGATTACCATTTTTCAAATACTTGTTCAACATTTTCTCAAATGCTTGATTTATATTTTTATATACATGATCATATTTTTTCATCATTTTTTAATACATGGGCAACATTTTTTATATACACATTTAACATTTTTCAAATACTTGATCAACACTTTTTCAAATGCTGGACTAACATTTCTATATACATTATCAAAAATAATTCATCATTTCTTTAATACATGGTCAACATTTTTTTCTATACACATTTGATATTTTCCAAATGCTTGCTTAACATTATTAAAACACTTGTTCATCATTTTTTAAATGCTTGATTAAGTTTTTTAAATACATGGCCAAATTGTTTCTTAAACATTTTTTATATATTTTTCATATATGTGATAAACATTTTCTCTTTACACATTTAACCTTTTTCAAATACTTGGGCAACATTTTTTAAATGTTTTATGCAGAGTGGTTTTCATAATATATTTGTTTACAATATTTGAAAGTATAAAAAAGTAAAAATAGAAAGCAAAAAGGAAAAAAATGTGAAGAAAAATAGAAAACGAAGCTGTTGTTTCCCATGCGCCTGGGCTGAATGCGAGACATAGGGGCGCCCGATCGGTGATACTGGGCGTTGACGCTTTTGCCGCTGGCCGATGTGGCGAGACAGCCCATGTGTGACTGAAGCCAACTCCACCGCGCGACCTCAAACGGACGTTCGGATTGGCTTGATTTTGTCCTTTTGGGGGCGTCGATGGGTTCGTCCATGTCCGGCTTTGTCAGATGGGTCATGCGTGCGCCCATCGCGCGGCCGCACCCTAAATCGTGTCCGAGGTGGACGTGAATAAAAAAAATAAAAAAACTAGAATGAAATAACTAAAAAAATAAATAAACGCATTTAAAAGAAACATAAAACATATATAGGGGTCGGCCACAAAACGGCCAAGTTTCCACGGCCACTTAAAAGGCCCAGTTTCATAATTAACATATAAAAACAAAATAAAAAACGCTTCCCGCGCGCTTCTGCCGCGCCCATCGGTGTCGTGGCCGTCGCCGGTCTTCACTGGCCGCCGATGTCGTCGTCGTCGCTGACGAGGTCGACGTAGGCCGGCGGCGTCCACAGGTGGGCCGGCGGTGCGTTGAGGTGCCTGCACCACCTCCTCCCGTGGCGACGCCTCCCGCTCCGGTGACCGCGGCGGAGTGGGGCACCAGTTCACGCCCACGCCAACGGCCATCTCCGGAGCAGTGCAGGACCAGCCCCACCCCTGGCCCAGCAGCTGCTGGAACGCGGCCACCGGCGGCTCCTCCTCGGGGATGGCTACCTCGCCAGCAGCGGAGCGGGCCGTCATCTCCTCCAGGCCTTCCCATTGCCGCTCATCGTGCGTGTACATGGAGTCCTCCATGACACGCGCCATGAGACGGGCCTCCTCCTCATCCGTCATGCGAGGCGGTGGTGGCGGTGATGGAGACGGCGAAGGCGACGGCGTGGGCGTGACGCCGCGCACCCGCCTACGCCCGCGCTCCTGCAGTGGCCGCCGTGGCCCCGTCGAGGTGCCCGCGAAGAAGGACGCGCGCCTGGTGTCGTGCTCGTCACGAAACCAGGTGTCCCAGAGCCCGGAGTCGGGGGCGTATCTGGGGTCGTAGAAGAGGTCGTCGGGGAGGAGGCGGCGGCGGCGCTCGATCTCCCTGCCGCACGCACGGCCGCTCGTCGGGACCGGCGGGATCGGGACCCGGTCGACGGAGAGATGCCAGTCATTGGGGAGATGGACGTTGCTCCAGGGGAGCGGCGTCCTCGTCTCCCAATAACGGCGACACACCGACGAGCGGACGTAATGCCGGTCACGGCCGCCGGCGGACGTGGGCGCGATGGAGAAGGCGGGCGGCGCGGGGGGGCGGCGTGGTGGCGATGGTGAGCCGCGGCGGCGTCCCGACGAGGAACCAGCCTCGCGGTCGTGCTTGCCTTTGCGGCCCATGGCTGCGGGCGGCCGGCCGGGCGAGGTGTTGGCTAGGGTTTGGGATGGGGGCTGTCAGGTTTCGAGAAGGCCGCGGGATGGCGTGGGGCAGTGTGGACGACAACCCGTCCACGCTTTCCACTTAAAGAAGGACGGCGACCGTTCGACGTGCGAATGACAGGTGGGGCCGCCCGCTCGTGTGCATTGATGTGGGCGGGTGGGAGGTAGGTGGCCGCCTGCCACGCGGCCTCTATGCGGACGAGGCACGCGTCCGTGGTGTCCATCGTGACCCAAATCCGGCGCAAGTTTGTGCTTGAAATGGGTCGGCCCGAATACAAAACGGACAAGATGGGTCCGGGCCGTCACGTGCTGGGCCGCCTCCTTTGTCCGTTTTATCTCAAACGGACAGAAGCGAACAGGATAGGGTGGCGCAGTGAAGTTGACCTGAGCGAACTGCCGCAACGGAGCGAGAGTAAAACTTGGGCAATCGCTGCATGCCTGCACATCCATCGGGGCGCCTCTAGGTCGTCCGTCGGCCATCGCGGATCGCCGCCGATCTATCGCCTCTCCACGTCCTACGCACTCCGCACTTGGCGGCGCGCACATCTGGCCGGTAAGTAGCCAACGACGGCGTGCGCCCCATCGTCTTATCCTGTTTCTGTTTCGTGAGTGTGCTCTGCTTCCATACATCGGATAGCCAGGACCAATCCTAAAGGGTCGGCAGTTATTATGATACCAAGCACGGAAGAACACGATCCGTGGAATCCTCCATACAAATGTGCTCATGGTCCTGCCAAAGACTTGGCAGAGCATACCAAATTAATGAAGCAGGTGCAGTAACCAAACCACCTGGCTATATGATAATTTCTCTCCTCTCCTGTTTCTTTTTCTTACTCATGTTATTGTAATTTGCGAAGCTGGCGAAGCTCTTGCTGCATACATTCGGGCACATCCAGAGGTACCAAACCGTTTATATTTTCAGCTATAGTGCCTCTGTTCTTGTCTTTCTACTAAATATGTACTAATATTAAGGTAAGCATGGGCTTATAGGAAATCAATGCATTAATCTGATCAACTTAAACTATGGAAATACTAACATTGATTAAAGAAAGAGCACAACATCCAGCGTGCTTAATAGACTCCATAGATTTTTTTAGACAAAAGGCAACAGCCCGACTTTATAAATAAAGCCATAAAGCAGCATCCGAAACACATACATGAAAGTAGCAAACAAACAGGTTCAACAGCTGCACACGCAGCAGGGTTAGGTCTTAAGAGACAAAACGGCACTACCTACGTACTAAGATAGAATGCAGCAGCAACAAGCTTCAGGCCGACATAGAGTCCCGGTCTCGATTGATAAGATCAGCCGCCATGGCCTTCATACGAGAAATTAGGAGCTCCGTCGCCTCCTTGTCCCCAGCTTTAACGAGCGTCAAAAGGTTCGGTAATTTGTAGATACAGACTGAAGGCTAGTTAGGGAAAATATGCTCAATCAAGAACTTATTCCTTGCAGTCCAAAGGGCCCAAGATAAAGCCGTGAAACCAAACCAAAAGATCCTACTCATTTGCCCAGACAAGGGTTTAGCCAGGTCGATAACATTAGCAAAAGAGGTAGGAGCCCAGTTCACAACCTCCACGACTGGCTGCAACTCCATAACAACTTGGCAAGGTCGCAATAAAAAATAATATGATCAGTATCCTCAAAGGAACCGCACAGAGCACAAAATGCAGAGCCAGGGCCATTTCGCTTACGAATTTGATCAGCCGCGGGAAGCCTGCCTCTGGCAGCCTGCCAAAGAAAAATTCTGATCTTTAGGGGCACACGGGGCGTGCCAGATGCACTTAAACCTCGAAGGAGAACCTGAACTCTACCTACCATAAAGCGACTTAACCGAAAACTTGTCAGAGGAGGAGTGAGGCCAAACTACCGTGTCCGCACCTCTTGAAAGCACGGCAAAGAAGCAGCAAGACGCTGCCAGTCTTCTAATCTGCAGGAGGTAGCGAACGACGAAGACCTAGGTCCCAGTTATTACCTGCAAGATCCGAGATGGAGATCTTCGGGTTGGAGCAGTAATAACAAAGAACAGGAAAAGAGGAACTAAGGGGACCATCACCGTGCCACCAATCAAGCAAAAATCGAACCGAGGCACCGTTGTTAACCACAGAGTTGACCTGAGAGTGGAAGTCATCACGAACTTTAACTAGCTGGCGCCAGAACTGAGAGCTACCAGCAGCAGAGGCAAAGAGAGGGCTCTAATTGGGGAAGTATTTAGCCTTGAGGATGTCATACCAGAGCAGGGCCGGAGTTTAGGATTCCCCACCACCATTTAATAATGAGGCATTTGTTCATGATAGCAGTGTGTATAATACCCAGCCCCCCAATGCTTTTAGGTCTGCACATATATAACTTTCCATTTCACCAAACTGTATTTTCTTTTGTTATCAACCGAGTTCCAGTAGAAACCACTCCGGTGCTTATCAAATCCATCATGGGTACCAGCACCTGCAAGTATAGTTCCTCCTGATAATACTTGGTAGATGGTTCTTCTGCAAGGAACATAATTATTTAGTGAACTTGAATGCATCCATATTGCAATTATATTTTAAACTTCCATGATTTTGACATCTTATATTGTATTAATTACTAAATGCTTCCATCGCAACCATTGATTCCATCATCTCTCGGTTAATTCCATCGGCTGATTCATGTGGTACTCTGACACACAGCCACTAACGGTTACACTCACGGGCGTTTTCTTATACAAGTTTAATGTGTCATGCAGGTCCCCTATGCCAAGCAGGTGGCTCACGATGAGGTTCTGCAACGTGTCTCATCGATTCTGAATAACCATGGTTTTTGTCCTACTGGAGAATGCATCAACATAGAAAATCTGTACATCTTCTACACTTGTTTTCCATCTTTTTCATTATTATATTTTTGCATAAAACTACACCATCGAGTCATGTTCATTAATCTATTCAATTTGTTCTTACGGCTGCCCATATGATCAACAATCGTCCAGGTTGTCCGATGAAAAGTTGTCCAAGAAACATGATGGGTTTGCTACAACGGAGAAGGTAAAGCTATTCTAAAACTGGAGTGTTTCTATTTAATTTGTATGCAGTATGCTTGTTCATAATCCAAATTCTGTCCGGCAGGGTATCAAAATAAAACTTAATACGTTGAAAAAATGGAAAGTATCCTGTCATTAGAGACATAATCTTTAATGTTCTTAATTTGGCTTTATGCAATGACCAGCAATCTTCTTTCAACATTTTTCTTGTGAGATTTCTCATGGGTTGAATGTGCTAATTTGTTAGCTAAAATGATCTGAATTCCATGGGCTAGTCCAAACTGTGTGATGTCATCTGTAAAAGGAGAATAGTAGAGATACATAACTAGCAAAGGAAGAAAGATCTACATTGCTTCAGATGGTACTAAAGATGAGACATGTTAGATTGCCAATTCTTTGTTATATAGTGTGATATTTATCTGTGCCTTTTATTGATAACAGGTCAAAAGGTAGATAAAACTTATCAACAAATCATAATGCTATTTTACTCAGTAATTTCTACTTTCGAATAATTTTGGAACAGGGAATTGAAATATTTTCTGAAATAAGGGTTTCTAGTATGACGAATCTTACTTTGTAGTTTATGCCCTGTCATTTGTGGTCAGCTTGTATTGCCTATAAAATCTAATGGTCCATTTTCCATTTTATAGTATCACAATTGTGATCCGCATGTGTCCAAAATGCTGATGGAACTTAAATGTTTCACATGAAGCCGCACACAAGGAAAAAGGTAGAATGAACAGAAGAAACACTAACTACACGTATTTAAACTAAGTGCCGTATTGTCTGCTTATTTCGTAACTTGCATGATCAGTAGTGATGCTAAATGATCTATGCCGTTGGGTTTACTCAATGCTTGTGAGTCTTGGTGTTTTTAGCACCAACTTTACTTGACCAATGATACAGGCTGCCAGAAAGAAACAACCTAGAGGATGGGAGGCCGAACATGCAAGGAGAAGCTACGGGAAATCCGTGTTATTATCCCAGTTGAACGCAAAGGTGGAGCCTCGCAGCACCCTGATAGAATTGAAAACCATGAGAGAGATGGAAGAAATTCGGAATAAGGCAGCCGAAGGATCCTCTCCAATTCCAAATAACAATCTTGGTTTGCCGGGAAGAATTCCACGATTGACAAATAGTCATCAATCCAGGAGGCTGTTTGGTACTGTAGCATCGACAGCCTTGAAACTGTTAAAGCATGCATGAGTTGAGAGGTATGTCATATTGTGACCTAAACAGACAGAAAAGGTGAATGAACATTGAGATACAAGCGTTGTTCTGGGGATGGGCCGGTCTTTTTACTTGCTCCGGGAAAGGATGAACAAGGAGGTTTTGGTCTGGGAAACGACGAACCAAGCGGCCTTATTCCATCAGGCAGCAAAACTAGAGCGGGCATTTTTACCCTAAAAAGAGAGGGCATTTGAGGAAACCTCTAGGAGAAGGGGCCAACTATTCGCGTTAAATCACTTCGCCTTCCTCATGTCCCTGTCTCTTCGCCCTCCTCCGCATTACCGTCGTTTGAACCGCCTTGCTGCCCTGCTCTATGCGAGCCGCCTACTCCGCCGGCCTGGCCACCCCGCTAAGCCTCGTCTTCTCCGGCACGGGCGACTAGCCCTGTCCTGCACCCGCACTGAAAATTGAATAACGCCTGAAATTTTTTCAGGTCCCTGTCAGATAGCATACACGCTAAGAAAATGGTTGTAGATTGGGTGTGCCGTGTGTTTGTGTGACATTTTGTTCGAGAGCGACGGGGTTGTGTCTTACACTATTATTACATGAATTTCCCCCTTTTTCAACTATATCCCTTTTTCAGCTATATCGAACAATGAACAAGTTGTCCATAAATCTAAGTTCCTCATGTTGGAAAAAACTGTCATTGGCTAGTTACAGCCTGCAGGCTGTTGATAGTTTTCCAGTGTATTGTAATTTTGCATATAATTTTATATATTAACGAAAATATATGGTAGAACAATTGCTCTACAGTAAAAAAACTATATACCCAATAAAGATCCTTGATCCATTTTGTCCGCCAATCTATTTCTTTTTCCTTGGGTCAAAAATTAGATCTCTATTGTTCTTCACTTTCTTGCATGAGTTATTATTATTAATAATTATCAATTTGTAAAATTAATGGCAGATTGGTGTAATTTCGCTGAATTCAAATTGTTTTTATTTTGGGGCTATAAATTTCTTAACTTTTTTGTCGTCCATCCGTTGCAACGCATGGCCCTTTTGCTAGTGATCATGTAAACGAAAGAGTTTCCTCGAAACTCAGAATATGCATAAAAGCTCCACAAAAGGACGATACTGATCAATAAGGAGGTAGTATCATCAATTCAGCAGGTAGTAAACTCCATACCACACATACACATGCATCAGGTTTAGGGTTGAGGGTTTAGAGTTCACAAAACCCACTCACGGATACTAGATCACTAGCAAGGGCACCATAACACGCTTGTGACTGTACACCGCGGAGCTCAGGTGACCTCAACGGTTCTTCTTGAAGGCGTCCCGGAGGACGGAGTGTGAGCAGAGCATCGTCTCCCCACCACGCTTGATCGCGTGGAGATGGCATAGTGCGCGGCCGGCGACCTTCCATGCAAAGCCGCACAATGTAACCTTGTTCTGACTCTGCGCGTACTCGTAGACGATCTGGTAGATGGCGCAGGCCTCGCCGAACACCTCGTTGTAGTTCCTCAGGCTGTCATCGAACTCTGCGGCGTCGTACAGCATCTGTAAGGCAGTAAGGGTAACCGGGTTAGAGTTTTTGACGGGAGCCAATCTCTGCATATTGACTACGCAGGATGCTTACCCGCCTATACTTTTGGTAAAGCTTCGTAAACCCCGTGTCTCTCTCTTCTTTGCTGTACTTCTTATCGTAGAGGGCTGTGCTCTCTCCTCGATATTCGTCGTAAAGCCTTTTCCACAGGTCCTTGCGCTCTTTGGTCACCCCCACGGCCACCTCTGAAAAGCACGCCAGGGGTGATATATCTGAAAAACATAATGGATATGGGAAACAAATCAAGGGTGGGCACAGTCATGATTGTGTGCATCACGATGATGCAGAGACTGGGGCGGCGCGAGCCCCTATTCAGCAAAAAAAAAGTGCAGTCTGAAAAGGTGGATTCGTGTATGGCACACCCAATCAATGTCATGATAGCAGAGTCTACACAAAACAACTTAACCTATTGTAACAGTGTATACAAAAGTAAGTAAAAATAAGTTGACACCTGTGTCTCAATGTCCTTGGGTACTAACTTCTACTCCCTCCGTTTCTAAATATAAGTTCTTTTAGAGATTTCAACATAGACTACATACGGATGTATATAGACATAATCTAGAGTGTGATTCACTTATTTTGCTCCGTATATAGTCCCTATTAGAATCTCTAAAAAGACTTATATTTAGAAACAGAGGAAGTATGATCTAGTAATCCTAGCACATGCTAAGCTATACCACTTCTCTACTGTAATCTCTGGACACATAACGTGTGATCAGTAAGGAACTAAGGATCCATTTCAAAGAAGGTAGAGCCACAGAGGGTTATACACAAAAGGAACTGGCATGAGCAAACTGGATATGGCAACTTACTGATTGGAGGAATATCTTTAGACTGCTCTGACAATGCTTTTGCTTCGTCATAGATCTGTCCGAGCACGGACGTTGAATGGTAGGACCGATCATCTCCTTTTTCCATATAGTGGGGATATTTGTTGAGCCTCAGTTCGTCGGGGACATCGACCTATTTGAAAGATAGGCGGAGAAGGGAAGATTAAACACCAGTTAAAAGTAGAATAAGGGGTCGTTTTCTTACAAATGATATCATAATTATCATACTACCAAAATTGTAATCTACATCACATCATCCTTTTCGGCATTAGAGACTTGCAATGTTTCACTAGCTAAGGAATTCTTCCGGACAGAAAAATGGTTCAATGGGCAATCCATGGCACTGGCGGCGCGGGCAGTAGTTGGGACATGCAGAAGAAGTATACAGCGAGAGAATTTTTATGTCCATACTTGTTATAACTGGCATGTGACGGTTTTGATCTCCTATGAATTATTTTCATTTCCTTCCATGTTAATATTTTTCTTCAGTAGGGCTCTCCCTACTGTTCCCGTACAAAAATTCATTAGCACCGGGGCAATTAAAGTTTTGACATGATAGAATGCAAAAGAATCTGCAACTGCACCTACATTCAACTACAGCTGGATTCCCCTAGTTCTTCACCAAATTTTGCCTCTAATTGGATTCTGAGCTGGACGCCACATGATAGAACGCAAAAGAATCTACCATTGCACCTAGATTACTGACCCTTTTGGACTTTCCTTCCTGAGCTGGACGCCACAAAACAGCGTTTTCGGATATTAAAGCACAAACCAGCTATAATAACAGCACATGGACAGTAAGAAAATTAAAGGACGACATAGCTACAATGCAAATGTGATCAGGATTGAAAATAACCTTGATCCCTGTCTTGGGGGCATCCAGAGACTCGTAATATATGTCAACTAAGTCAAGTGTCTTATTCTTTATTTCCATTTCACTTTTGTCTTCTTGAACTTGACCTGCCAACAGTTGATCCATATATGCCATCCAGTAGTCTGCAGATGTACCTATCGCATAACTGAAGCAAGGAAAAACTCAAATCATGTTAGACGATATTCCTTGTACAATTAATATGTATTGATAAAGCCTACAAAATGGTCACTCAAAACTAGACAGTTAACGCATACTGATCAGATCTGATGTCCGCACATGCATATCTTGCTAATAATAATTATATCCATCTCACATATAGTACTAAGTGGTCGTATATATAGTTATGTACTACTGAACTCATATACTATTTCCAAGATGATGAACGACTAAATCATTATATTACGTAGAGATGAAATCAGAAGAATTTGTAAACATAACACACACCAAATAGTCAAAATTGAGGACTAAATGTACGAGCTGAGAGGATTTTGGAAGGATAGTGCATGCCAAGTTTCATTAAAGAAAGAGCACATAAGATTTTACTCATTTCAGTTCTCGACTAGCCTTGATGTTGACTCACAAAATGAAAATGCTAGTGGCAGCTGCGATTTATGCGATTAGACTACCACTGAAGATTAGGATCTTCATGTGGCAATGGATCTAGGGCCGGGTCCCTTCAAGAGTGGAGGTACTCAAGAGGAATGGCCCTGGCGATGGGATTTGCCCCCTGTGTGGGGCGGAGGAGGACTCGAATCACATCTTCACGTGCGTGTCCGCACAATTTCAACGCACAATTTCTTTGGAGTTGCTTCCAGGAGGTGGTCGGTGGTCGGTGGTCGTTGGTGCAACAACTTGCCCGACCTCTTCGCGAAAATCCAGGCGTTTCCACGGCATGTCCGCCACATTAGGTGGCTGGTTATTGGGGTTCTAGCTTGGAAGCTATGGACGGTCCGCAATAAACTTGTGATCCAACGTGTGCCTCTTCGACGTGCTACCGACGCGGTTTCCAAAATGTGTGGATATTTGCAGCTATGGCGGAAACTTAGCCGCCTTCAGGACCGAGACGCCATCAACATCATCATTGCTGATCTTCGCGCGATGGCTCTCCACTTGGCGCCGGCGGCGCCGCTTCCTCCACCACCTCCCGAGCCGGATTAGCCTCTTCAAGGCCTGTGCTACCGCCTTTGTTTTCGTTTTTTCTTCAGGGCTTGTTGAGCTGTGCCCTCAACAGAACCCTCTCCTGGCGTAGTGTTCGTTGTCACAACCAACAAACCACCCTACTTCTAGGGGAGCCCGGCGCTGCCCATCCGCGAGCGGGCGGAGCTTCGTGCTGCGGCACGGAACCTGGAGCCAGGTACCCCTTCAGTCCCCCCCTCGGCAGCTACTTGTTCCTTCTCTGCTCTTGAGTCGGTGCCTCTTGGAAACCTTGTGAAGATCGCGACTGATTCCGCGATTATCTTTAGGGGGGAGGTCGGCCCCCCCCTTAGTCCAGATTGCGGCCATTAGAGCGCGCGAGATCCTTGACGGGATGCTAGCTGAGGCTAGAGCATCCCTGCTCTCGCCCCCCGGCTCGACGTCCGAGTCGGCGGCGCCCATGCCACCCCCTCCTTGGAGGATTGGTGGAATTCCCCCTCTGATTGCCTCCGAGCTTCGGGGTCGTACCCGCTCTTGGACTGCCGCTCTCCCCGCCCAAAGCGCATCTCGTGTCCTGGGGTCAAGCAGCCCCTCAATGGTTGCGTGATGCGTGCCCTTTTCTGGAACATCCGCGGTTTCGGCCATGACGGCCGCCGCCGCCAACTCATCGAGTACATTCGGGACGAACACATTGATATTGTGGCCATTCAGGAGACCATGCGTACGGATTTCTCCCTCCTTGAGCTTGACCGCCTTAGCTCCCACCTTTTCGCCTGGCATTGGCTCCCTTCTAGTGGGACCGCGGGCCACTCCGCTGGCATCCTGCTAGGTGTGAAGGATGCCACCTTCGAGGTGGGCAGTATGGACCGGGGACAGTTCTTTGTTAGCATGGAGATTTTTGAGCGCTCCATTAACTTTAAGTGGGAGGTCATTATTGTCTACGGCCTCGCCGACCACAGCCGATCCGCCTCCTTCCTCGAGGAGCTCAACAGGAAGGTGTCGGCCGCCTCTCTGCCGGTTGTGGTGGGGGGTGATTTTAATCTCCTTAGGTGCGCGGAGGACAAGAGCAATGCTAACGTCAACTTTGCTCTGATGCAAATGTTCAACGATTGCATTGCCGATCTTGGCCTCCGTGAGATTGACCGGGTTGGTGCCAGGTTCACCTGGACCAACCGCCAGGCAGCCCCGACCCAGTCCGTCCTGGACCGGGTCCTAGTCTCTCCGGAATGGGACCTCCGTTGCTCCCTTGCCTCCCTCCGGGCCATCACCCGGATTGGCTCTGATCACGTCCCCCTCCTCCTCTCCTCCACCGATGAGCGCCCCCCCCCCCCCCCCCCCCCCCCCCCCCCCCGTTTCCGGTTTGAGACTTTTTGGCTGTCCCAAGCCTGGCTTCATCGACGCGGTCAGTGCGCGCTGGCTGGAGACTCGCGCCCTCATGCGGACCCCTTCTCGCCCTTCCTCCGCTGTCGACTCTTGGCACGCCTGTGCCAAACGAGGCAGGCAGTTCATGAAGGGGTGGGGCGCCAATCTGGGGCGCGACCTCCGCGAGCGTAAGAAGGCCCTGCTGTCTGCGATCCAAGCCCTAGACCTGCGCGCTGATGCTACCGGCCTCTCTCCCGAGGAGTGGCTTTCCCGCTACGACTTGGAAGACCAGCTCTCTGTTATCTACACTGATGAAGAGGCCTACTGGCGTTTGCGTGGTGCTCAAAAATGGGTCTTGAAGGGCGACGCGAATACGGCTTATTTTCAGGCCATTGCTAATGGTCGTCGTAGGCGCAACACCATCCCTCTCCTTTGGGATGGCCCGACCCTCCTGCAGTCCCCCCGGGACATTAGGTCCCACGTCGACGGCTTCTATAGGGCCCTGTTCACGGCCGCTCCTCGGAGCGGCCCATCTTTGGCTCTAGACTGCTGGTCTGGTCGCCATCTTGTCACCGAACTTGAGAACGCAGCCCTGCTGGCCCCCTTCTCAGAGGCTGAGGTCTGGGCCGCCATCAAAGGCATGAACCCTGCCTCGGCCCCTGGCCCGGATGGCCTTCCAGTCAAGTTCTTCCAAAGCTTCTGGAATGTGATCAAGCCGGAGGTCATGGCCCTCTTCGACGAGTTCTACGTTGGGTCCATCGATCTCGGGCGCCTTAATTACGGGACGATCTCGCTCATCCCCAAGGTCCCTAGCGCTTCTGACATCCGTCAGTTTCGCCCAATCACGGTGATCAACGTGATCTTCCGGATTCTGGCAAAAGGGTTCGCCAATAGGGTGACCCTGCTCGCGGACCAGATCACTCACGCCAACCAATCGGCTTTCATCCAAGGCCGTTATATTCTGGATGGGGTGCCGGTCCTTCACGAAGTCCTCCATGAGGTCCGTTCCAAACACCTCAAGGCGGTCTTCCTGAAGATCGATTTCCATAAGGCCTATGACACTGTTAGCTGGCCCTTCCTTCGGGAAGTTCTCCTGCGAAAAGGTTTTGATGACCGTTGGGTGACGCGGGTTATGCAAATGGTCTCGTGTGGGCACACCACCGTCAACATCAATGGGGAGATCGGTCCCTACTTCCCCACTTTCTGTGGGGTGAGGCAGGGCGACCCATTCTCCCCATTCCTGTTTAACATGGTGGTCGATGCTCTTGCGGCCATTCTGGATAAGGCCAAGGCCGCGGGCCATATTAGAGGTATCACCCCCCACTTGACTGGGGGTGTTGGCATCTCCCTGCTCCAGTACGCTGACGACACCATCATCATGGTCGAAGGCTCGGATACGGACATCGCTAGCCTTAAATTCCTCCTCTGCTTCCAACAAATGCCTGGCCTTAAGATCAACTTCGACAAGAGTGACGTGATGGTGATGGGCTATTCTCCGGCTGAGGCACTTGACATTGCCAACCGCCTCAACTGCCGCCTGGGCTCCTTCCCAACGACCTACCTAGGAACGCCCATTAGTGACTCTCGGCTTACTGTGGCGGACTTCCATCCTGCGGTGACTAAGTTGCAAACGCGCATTGAGCCTTGGCAAGGTCGGTGGCTCTCGAAGGCGGCCCGGACGATCCTCATCAACTCCTCGCTCTCTAGTCTCCTCCTATTCCTTATGAGCTTCTACAGCCTCCACGAGACCCTCCATCACGAGATCGCCAAAATCCAGTCGCGCTTCTATTGGGCTGGGGACAATAACAAACAGAAGTATCATATGGTTAGCTGGCCCGACATCTGCAAGCCCCGGGAGCAGGGAGGCCTTGGCATCATGTGCTCGAAGTGCATGAACATTGCCCTCCTCTCCCGCTGGCTATGGCGCATTTCACAAGGGCATGGAGGTCTGTGGTTAGATATCATCCGGAATAAATACCTGCGTGGCCAGCCTCTAGCCTTCTACCAACGTTCGGGTGGATCCCAGTTCTGGCAATCGGTCATCCAACTGCTCCCCGTCCTCCGCATTGGGACTTCCATCTCGGTCGGCTCGGGCTCAGCGACCTTGTTCTGATTTGACCGATGGGCGGGTGACGCTCCTTTCGCAGCCCGCTTCCCTGACCTCTTCTCCATCGCCGTCGTCCCTACAATCTCAGTTCAACAGGCCCTTATTGACTTAGGGCGCCTCGCGTTCCGGAGGCCATTTGGGCCTCCGGAAGTGGCCGCATGGCACGAACTTCTTGATTGTATTGCTCTCCATGAACCGTTGGTTGATGCGGGCCCGGATGAGGTTCGCTGGCGCCTCGAGACCTCGGGACAATTCTCCACCAAGTCCCTTTACGCGGCTATCGCCCCATCCTCCGCCCCGCCTCCCCTCCAGGCGGTATGGTCCATTCGCCTGCCCCTCAAAATCCGCATCTTCTTGTGGCAATGGATCCGTGGCAGGCTGCCGTCTGGAGTTGAGGTCCGCAAGCGCAATGGCCCGGGCTCCGGCCTCTGCCTCCTCTGTGTTACCCCCGAAGACTCGAACCACATCTTCTTCTCCTGCGTGTCTGCTCAGTTTGTTTGGAGCTGCTTTAGAGAGGCGGTTAGTGGGGATTGGTGCCACTCCAACTTCCCCGACCTCTTCGCCGAGCTTCAGGCCTCGCCGTCGCCATCTCGCCACATTAGGTGGCTTGAGATTGGGGCCCTCGCGTGGACGCTCTAGACTATTCGCAATAAGCTTGTGATTCAGCGCTCCCCTCTTCGACGCTCTACTGACGCTCTCTTCAAACTGTCTGGTTACTTGCAGCTCTGGCGCCGCTTAGCCGCCCTCGGGACCGGGACGCCATCTCCGCCTTCATCGCCGATCTTCGCTCGATGGCCGTCCGCCTGTCGCCGCCTCCTCCGCCGCCTCCGCCTGAGCCTGATTAGTCGTCTGTTTGCTCTCCAGCCTTAGCCCCGGCTGATCCTATCTTTTATGTCGTGTGTGTTTTGGGCTTGTTGAGCCGTGCCCTCAGCAGTACCTCTGGACTTCTCTATTGTGCGTCTTGGGTGTGTGTCTGAACTAGTCCTTGTATGTGCTCTTGGCGGTTTGCTTTATTTATAAAGCGGGGCGAAAGCCTTTTTCGGTAACAGAACCCTCTGGTACTTTGTTGTGTGCTACCTTTGCGTGTGTGTGTGCGGTGTGAACATTTGTTGGATCTTATGGCTCTAGTGGTTTGCTTTATATATAAAGCGGGGCGAAAGCCTTTTACGGTAAATGCTAGTGGCAGTAGTAGTAATTTTACAAAATTTTCTATATGTATTAACAACAAATTAAACATCATAAGATAAGACAATATCCAGCCTTCATGTAGGTTTTGCCAGGCAATAACATAATCATAAGATGATAATACCTGGGTACAAATCTACTTTTCAAAAATTCTTCAAACAACAGGCTTTCCAGCTGGGGTCCATCACAATCCCGAGGATTCTTTTGTTTGACTTTTTTTGGTGGGTTTCTTGGAACCCATGCTTCAGATGGTCTGAAGTGCTCAAGTAACTGAAAAGGTCATTTATGCAAAGTGATAATTCTGCAGAATGATGGCATACAAAAAAGTTTGGTGCTAAATGACAATCTTCTCCCAACTATCACAACTTTATTTGTTGTTAATATACAATATAAAGTAAGAATAATGATGTCTTTGGGTGAAAATACCAAATATCAGATGGGAAAATGAATCACATTATATTCCTGAATACCATAATATAATTCTTGAAAAACATAGTATATCTATGGTATAAATTGGCAGAAACCATCCACATTAAATCGTAACATAAACATGCAATTGAGCTGAGATAAACAAGCAATGCATGTGGTAAGTAGTGATGTGATTTCAACTATCAGAAACAACATCGCAAATTCCATCCAAACTCCAGCCTTTTGATGGAAGAAAAATATAATATACTAGCAATCAGTGTTCTCCAGTGGATTCCTTTTGTAAGCAGATATAATTAAAATGAATAGTTCACTACAAAATGCTAGAAAAAAAAATAAACCCACCTGGGGATTTCTTGATACAAAGTACATATCACCGTCGAAGTCGCTGTTAGCCATCTCATCAGCCAAAGACCGTGGACCAGAAATAGGAAATATTATAACATATTTGGAAAATCCCACAATATCCTTCTCCAAATTAGGAATTGGAGTTGCTGTTAACACATGTATATCGCCGAAATGTAACCCGGGATTTGTATAGACAAGAACCTCTCCAGAAATTTGTCCATTCTCGCTGTTTAATGTAATAAAAAAGTAGTTAAGAAAATAGAATTTGACACTTCGCCTTCAGCATGATCTCGAAAAGGTTTGCTATCAACATTAATTAAATGCATTACACTTCTAGAAGTCCCACATTCAGTGGTAACCTGATAAAGTGATAATATATCATTAGTACAATGTACTCCCTCCGTCCCAAAATGTAAGATCATTTTTGACATAAGATAGTGTCAAAAATGGTCTTACATTTTGAGACGGAGGGAGTATTACATATCGTTCAGTAACCATGCAGCCAGACCCCAGAAAATATAATTAAAAATTAGTTGTCGAACATACTGCTTCAGCTATTTAATACTACTAGGACAGTCAAACTACTGATGACTAAAACATTGTTCTAATGTTCTTCAACATCTTCATGATATGAAATAGTATAAAACCATCTACGCTAAGGTTAAGTACAAAACTGCAGGGTATTCAATAACAAGACTTGATGTTCTACAATAAGGTCTACACACAAAAGTTCGAAAGATGGTATAAGTTGGTATGCCAACATTAAAAGAGTAATCCGAAGTTGCACACAGGAGTTCGAATGTCAAAAATTCTGAAACAAACTATGCATGTACATTTTGTATCATTTGTGTGCGCGTAATATTTCATGAAAAAAAATTACAACCAGTATTACAAAGTAAGTTAAGTGTTTAGAACTGCTTCTCTTAGAGCACTGCTTGTTTTTTCAGGATATGAAACTTGTCTTCTTTTTCTGAAACTTTAAACTCGCATAAAAGACAAGATGTACATGCATGAACAAATTCAGAAGTTTATGATATTTTTTTACTTTTTTTGCGAATTTATCATTCATCCTAGTAGTACATGCTCCCAGCAGCCATTAGGCCACCCCAATAACAAACATGAAAAACTGATTTGAGATAAACCATTGTCTTCTTCATGTAAAACTGTGACTAAGATATTTTTAGATTCAAAAATTGTGATGCAGGAAAAATCAAAAAACATCAGGACGACATGGTGGATATTGGCATATTGCAAAAACTTACTGTATCACACAAACTTCATTGGGCTTTAGTGTCCCAGTAGGATCTGATGTGCCCATCAGATAGTAACTCTCCTCGATAGGAATCCTTCCTAATTTGATTCCTTCTCTTTCTTCTCGAGTCATAAAAGCCAGCTGGTATTGCAAATATGCATCATCTTCAGGTTGAATTCCAGAAAGAATCATTCGTGCCGACATAGAATCGTCCATGTTGGCATGGTTATATGCAACTGCAAATAGGGGCCACATTAACAGAAGCTCCAAGCCAACGCTTCAGTATGACAAGGTACAACAGTCGGAAAGCCACAATTTCACATTAAATAAAAACAACGCCTGCCATACATGACCAAAAGCTCTATTTACAATATTTTTAACTGACCTTCGAGACAGTCACTAGCTTTATGACAAGCTTTGTCAACATCTTTTAGTGCCTTCCTTACAAGCTCCAAAAAATAATCTGCTGGAACCCCTCCATAATGAAGCAGTGCGATTAAAAACCTTGATGTAAAGGCTCTTTTTGGATATTTGCTGAGAAAGAATGGTGTTCAAGTGTTAGCCAAAAGGAAAGGATTCCAACAGCTGTAGAAAATTTTCAAGGAAAAATCCGTACGATTAATGAAAGCATACTTCGATGGAAAAAACTTCCAAGGATTACCACTATAGAGAAATTAGACTTATGAATATTAGCTATATAAACCAATTTATCCAAAACAAAAGCAGTGGGTAAGCGTGAACAACCCTACTCATATATTAACACAGAACACTTATTCGGCATATAAGCTCGAAGAAGGCCACCTCCAGTAGCAGATTGATATCTTTTAGAAGCTATTGTCTGACAACCAAATCAAATATGAACCTGGAACTGAACTTGCTCCCACAATTGATGGGAGCTTTCCCAGCAGTTACTCGAACCAAAGTGGTTTGGATGTTTGCATTTACTGGATTTAAGCACAAGTCTAGGTTGCTTACCTTGTACCAACTATTTCCAGTGAGTTAAAGGACTGCCCGTCCCGTAGATTTGGATCAGATGCTGTTTTGATCATTGACTGCCGTATCTTAATAGTTCCTGGAAGAAGCTGCAATAGAGAAGAATACAATTTACAGACTTCACTTAGAAGAATACAATTTACAAGACTTCACTTAGAGGAATACAATTTAAAGACTTCACTTCCATGGAAAAAGTTCAGAAAATTGACAGTCCAAAGGTCAAGAAAAATGGTTTGCTTGCAAAAGAACCCAATTTTTTTGCTTCAACGCATCCATGTTGATGACAATATAACAGAGAATTATAAATAATCTTTACTGTGAAGTTTGGTCATATTAATAGAACCAAATTTCAGGCCAATACAATAAATAAATATAACATAGATTGTACAAATAGAAGCGTTTAAAGCACAAAAAGTATAATTAACAGAGATGATAAATAAGAAAGGTACTAATCAAGGTAACATTGCAAGCAACAATTTGGTTATTGAACCTGGCATTTGCTAAACAACAACAAGCCTACTAAAGAACATTATAGAACATTATAGAATGTACCCTTCTATCAACAAGAAGGGTTCCCTTTACAGCAAGTCCATTATAGAACATACGGATCTGTAGAAGAAGAGGCTAGAGAGAGGGAGCGAAAGTGAAATAGACTGATTAGTTAAATAATAGAGCATTTGAGAAGAAACAAATAAGCTCGTCAGATGTTTCAGTCCAAGGATTACATAGCCCAACTAACGTTAACTGACATGAGCATCATCAACCTACTGATACATTTGCTAATGCAACTTGAAATGTCATCAAGATATTTGTCAAGTGGAGGAAACTAATGTTGACATGGCACTGCCATGCCAAACTCTTCAAGTTCATCACAGGATTTTACAAGCGGAGGATAATAACCTTCACAGAGATATTAAAATGTTTCCTGTATTCACAAAAAACAATAACCTTCACAGAGATCCAATATTTCTGTTAAAAAACATATGATAACTGAGACAAGATATCCAATCATTCTGTTAAACCATCCCCAAAAAATATTTCTGTAAGAAAAGATATAATAACTGGGAAAAATATATATTATACTGGAATATATCATGCAGATATGGGTAAAAACAGAATCACACACTTGCAGGTCAAGTGTCATCGAAAAGTTTCCCTTGACGACACTTGTCGGGCATTTATTGGCTATATCTTCTGAGATTAGGCCAGTCCCATCAGTGTGGATCAATGGCTCCCCATGACTGAGAACAATGTTTCCGTTTCTATCCTGAAATATTCCACTAAATGTAAATGGTACAGTCAAGTACCAATCCAAAACATCAGAGAGGAAGAGAGATATTTACCTTGCAAGGTATGTCCTCGATAATTATAACGTTAACCTTTGATAGGTCGTTGGCATCTAGTAGTGTCACAGCTTTGGACAATACCAAAGTAAACCTGATGATTCAGTCAGAGAGAAACCATATAAATATTACCCACAAATAAGGAGAGTGACTGCAGCCACAAAAGAAGGCAAAAGGCATCTATTATTTATTTCCACTGTGTAGGATGTTGAAACACCCCAAGCACAGTTACATTGGAAGACAAAACTAGACTATGTACTTTTGCAGAAACATCATACATGTTGTCAAATAGATTAAAATTCCATGTTTTATCAATCGAGCAAATCTTTTTGATTATTTTTGTCCGCAGTCCAAACTCTAATGCAGATATCAAGAGCACACTGACAACAGGGCATATCCTAATAGTTACTCCCTCCGTCCAATAATATAAGAGCGTTTTTGACACTAGTGTTAAAGGTATGCAATAGTTACTCCCTCCGTCCAATAATATAAGAGTGTTTTTGACACTACACTAGTGTCAAAAATGCTCTTATATTATGGGACGGAGGGAGTACTACTGTTAAACAGAAGAAGTAAGATTCTTAACCTGGCCAAATATTTTGCCAAGGTGGGAACAGTGTGAACGTGCATAAAAAGTTTGCGGGCCTCATCGATTGTTTTATTGGAGAGGATATAAGCATCATCTCTGTTCCGCCCAGATTCAGTGCGTAGAAAGTAGCATTTAACACCGGAAGAAAATTTCTCGGTTCCCTCTTTTCGTTTCCCCTCCTTGCCCCCATCTTTGTGAACTGGCAACACAGGCAGACAAGTCAAGACAAATAATTGAACTTAACCAGTGTAGCTACTTAGCAAGAGAAACAGCTCTTCCATATGTATACATAACAGAGTAGCACCGATGGTTCACATTAGTATGGAAAACATGTAAAACTAGAGAATTGTCCACTTCTATCCAAGTAACCGAGTGGCTTCTTGCAAAATCCGGAACCGTCAACTGAAAACTATCTTTTCCTTGGAAATAGGACAGAATTCTCTATGACAATTTAAGAGCAGAGGAACTTCTCATGAATTCACTTCAATTTTACTACGCTATGGTTTTCATAACTAGGATGTGCTGGAATACTTATGTCGTAATTTACAGTTCAATACGTTACTTGAGAAACCAAAAAGACAGACATAATTTTCTCATGAAAAGAGTGCAACTATACTTGCATACCACGATCAACATGTATTTAAACTTTAGCCAAGGAGAAAGAAGTACACTTTTAATTTATTTCCATGATGTCCACCAGCTAGAGGGTGTGTTGTATTATGTGATCTCTCTGTATTTGTTTCTCTTGGTCCTTGGTATCATAGCATGTTTTCTAGGAATGGTATCTACATCCTGATTAACAGCCAAGGCTGGTTGGTCAGCAGCTTCTACTTGACCAAACTATATGTAATCTCTAGTAGCAGCCTAGCATAATTCTTCTTCTATGGTAAATAAAGACTGAACTAGAATAAGATTTAGCTGGGTAGTCTAGACAAGATTTAAATATTCTGACTTCTAGCCAAAACTCAGTCTCCTACTCTGTAGCATGTGTCAATATTTTTAGCAACAGTGCTTCTGTAGTTTCCTTGGCAGTAGTAGTAACTTTAATGGTGATTCATTCATCATGGGCACTTTATAGGTTACTCTGGAATGCTTTGTTTTTGGATGTTGCAATTGACATTTTTTAGACAAAGCTGCAATTGACATCAGTGTGCATGTGTAATACTAGTGCACTTAATATTTCAAAATCCGTTATTTAGTCTGGCATTTACATATATCCCAGTAAAGGTTGCATTCCAGGATATGTTAACTTACTGAGATAACGGTAACGACGCAAACCCAAGCTGATGCCATCTTCAGCAACCTTATGGTAAACACTATAGTAGGCACTGGCGTCATTTCCAATGTTTCTTTGCCCAGGTATCTCCGAGAACTTCACGACAAGAATGTTGTCATCGCCAACAACTTTCTGCAGCTTGTTCCTCGAGGTTTCCAGATATGGCCCCTGAAACCCAGTAAAACAACATGACGTTCTGGAATATATGAATGTACTGGTACGCCATGTGCAATATCAAACAAGAGGTTATAAGTTCTAGAAAACAAATAAGAATGAAGGAAGTCATTGTATTGATGGTGTCCACTGGACAGTCACAACAATCAGGACTTATCTACTGCAATTCAAGGCAAGCTGCACTTGCCTTTATCATAGGTAACTAACTAACTACAAATATTCCACTAGGAGAAAAGATCAGGTTTCGATAAAAAAATATATGAAAAGATCAGAGGAAAGAGTAAATATCAAAATTTCCACGTCAGGAAGACTAAGGAACTTTTAAACCTTAAAGGTGGTAACTACGGAGCCATCTGCTATCTCCAAACAGCAATGATACACTCTTGCCTTACTTGAATCCCCCCAGTCAAGGTTCTGCAAGTATCAGTTGAACAACAATTCCATAAGACAAGTGCATGTACTATACTGAAAAAAAACACACATAAACAAACGAAAAATACTTAACTTATCTGAACAGGGACAAGAAACTTACATTCAGATAGTAATCAAGACTGGGGTATACATATACTACTAGTTGAGCCTACAGCGAGTTGCGGGACATGCATAATGCCTTGCAGATAGAAACATTATTCAAGCTGTGACAAGGTTTATAACTGTACTGTTGATTTATTTTGTTTCCCTATAAATTTTTCATAAAATTGTGTTTTCATGAAACATAGATATTTGGTAAGCAAAACGCACTTTCCTCGAATCTTGGGAAGAAAATACCTGATGTCGTGCAAAGTGCAAACTTGTGATCCTAATATTAGTTCTATATATGAAGATAGGGCTGGAATTCGAGCCGAGTCAAGTCAGCTCGGCTCGACTCGCTAGAGCTCGTTTCGTTAACGAGCTAGCTCGACTCGACTCGTTATCATAACGAGCTCAAATCCAAGATTGGCTCGACTCATATAACTCGCGAGCTGGCTCGTTTAGCTTGTTAAGATCGTTAAAGATATGAACATAAAACCCTCAAATATTATAAAAATGATTATGTATATATATTAAACATATATATCACTAACAATAGTAATTTCCTTGTAATGCATGAGTCTCCTAGGCGGTTGGGCCTTCAACGGCTAGGCCTTGTGTTGTGCGCCTAGGACATAGGGTGCCGAGTGGCTGATCTTTTTTTGTATTGGAAGTGGCTGATCTTTTGTACCGAGGCTAACGAGTTACACGAGTACTCGTGAGATTGGCTCGTTTAACTTGGTCTATAAACGATCTTAAACTAAAGCTTGGCTCGACTCGTTATTCTTCGAGTTCGAGTCAATTCGAGCCGAGTCACGAGCTACTCGTTTAGCTCACGAGCTTCGAGCTTTTTTTCCAGCCCTATATGAAGATGACAGCTTGGTACTAGCAGTAGTTAGTCATCCTATTCTTGGGTATCAAGTAAATTAACCAAACGATACTAGTATTTGACAAATTTAAATATGTGGAACATCATGGGCAGAAAATCCTACAAATGTCCATGTTCCAGATTATGAAATTCAAACCTGAGAAATCATAAGCTACTAAAAACTATTATATGCCGGCTGCAGCCTTGAGCAAACATAACAGATAGTAATGGACGAGAGCAAGTTTAAATATAGTACAACCTTCCTTCTGTCTGATTCGGCTACAAACTTGCAACCAAATCTGTGCCAAATTTCTGATTCAAAATCATTCATCGACAGTGGATGCAATGACCTAATATATTCTTCCCGTAACTCACCCACATCTTCTATCTTGTTGCTATAAGAGAAAGGCAGGATATGGGTTAGCAAAAATATAACACACATCCAGAACATAATTTGCAAAAGTTGGAAGCAGGAAGGACTAAAGGAGATTTACCGGCCAAGGTACACATATATCAAGAAAACCTTGTAGAACTCTAGCTCCCCAAGCGCCATCATGGTACATCTTCAGGTTCGCTGTTGCCTGTGATGTGTTTGCATTGACACAAGCGTCTTCTGGCATCATGCGCACCGGTGTCGGTGGTGTTTCGCGTTCAGCCCCTACAGGTCTCGACGGGCCTCCCAGTCCCAATTGATGCAGGGATTTTATGATTTTCCCCACATGGCTTGGGGTGGATGGGGTGGATGCCCTTCTTGTAGGCGAAGCAATGGCATTCCGGGCCGGGCTCTCGATCCCCACCTGATACTGCAACCCAGACACAGGGCCATGGCCAGGGCTTCCCGGCAGCTGCAAACTGTAAGCAGGGCTCCTGGCATCGATCGTGGCATGGGTTGGGAGATCCAAGGAAATGTGAATGTGATGATTCACTGTCCCTAATACAGCATCACCTGCTGGATCATAAATTCAGACGATTAGAGACAAAGAAAACTAACTGGAATGTGGATGTGATGTTGGCATGTGAGGTAATCTCTTAATAATAGTCACACCACACACTTGGATCAAAAGAACAAGCTCCAAAATCACATAGAAGTAACTTTCTTTAGGGCTTGACAAAGAGGAACAAGGAACATCATGCTTGAACGTAACTGGAATCCTCGATTACAGCTGAAATAAAAGATGAAGGAGACCTAGGTCCTAGGCTACCACGCGACGCTATGCCAACGGAGTCTCACCCGGCCCTCTCCGCCGCTTCCCCTCTCTCTTCTGCGCTCACGGGCCGCCCCCGCCAACTGCTCCTCTGCATCCCCTCCCTCCCTCCTCGTCCTCACACCTGCCAAGAACTCAGCGCCGCCGGCTCCCCTAACCCCGCCGGCCGCCGCCAGCACACCCTCGCCTCCCCTCCTACAACCGGGCCCATCTGCCGGATGACGAATGGATGCTCCCCTACTCCCTTCCTAGTCTTTCTTTTGCCAAAGAAAAAACTCAAAATCTTCACCGTAGTGAGAACTACAGTTGCAACAACTACTAAAACAAATGTACTAGTAGCAAAAAAGAAAAACAGTTCATCCACAGCATTCTCTTCCTTCTCCCAACACTCCGGCGCCTCCATTTCCTCGTCTCCGTCAACTTATGTTCACTCCACTCAGCCAAATCAAGCTATTTCTATCCAGATCGATCGATCCCCCAAATCGAGCGACCGGTTCTTGGAAGAAGAATTTTTTTTTTAGCAAAGCACAATGTCTTGCACCGGTAGTCGTACTGGAAATAACCCAGTTCTTGATGATGCAAATAAAAATCAACCATCCAACACACAAGCAGCGAGAGAGGGGAAGAGAGGGGCGGTGTTCGCACCTCCTCGCTGTGACGGGACGGAGCTGCCGCCGGTGGCGCGCTCCTCGGAGTCGTGCTTCACCATCCACAGGATGTAGGCGGACAGGTTCTGCACCGGCTTCCCGGACTTTCCGATCCTCTGGAGCACCCGCACGGCCGCCGCTTCGCCGAGCTCCGCGAGCCGGCGCTGCGCCAGAGGGTCGGCTTGCTCGTCGTGCCTCCCCTCGAGCTGCGCCAGCTCAAACTCCACCGCCGCCAGGAGTTGGCAAGCGCGCATCTCCGTCGAGCCGAGGGCGCTCATCAAGGTTCCTTCCGGGCGTCGGAGATTGAGTTTGAGTCGCTGGTGTGGATGGATGGATAGGAGCTCCTTGTTATGGAAGGAAGAAGAACATAGGAGCCCACCTGCTCCTCTGCATGGCAGGGGCGCCTACTAAAATACGAGTATGTCTTTACTCCGTTACCGTGCCAAGCAAAAAGGCTACTACGAGCCTACGAGTACCTGCTGCCATGACTTGTCACTTCAGTAGAGAGAGCTCAGTTCTTGTAGTTTGAACGGGATCAGTCTTCTTTGGACTTGGTCATTTGGAAATCTGACCATCCAAATAAACAGTGGACACTCAGCAAACGAAGGAGTTCTTTGATTCAAAGGATTCTTAAAGGAATTTTGAAGAATTCTAATCCTTACGATTTTTTTTATATGGGTTGTTTGATTCGTAGGATTGTAAACCGTAGGAATTTTTCCATAGAATTTATTTGCACTAGATTTCATAGGAGATTTTTCATCCACTCAAATCTCTTTGAAAAAATCCTAAGGTTTTCTTATGCATAATCAAACACTCATACAATCATGTAGGATTTAAGATGACATGCCAATTCAATCCCACGTTTTTCCTATTCCTGCATTTGGGAAATCCTACGAATCAAAGAGTCCCGAAATGTGCTCCGAAACTGGTCACGTATCAACTGTCTGTCAAAATAACATACCGTAGTGTCAAAAACGCTACGGAGAGAGTCTAAGCCTCTATAAAGTGCATAGTTCTTGGAGCAACTCAAACGGGCCGATCCAATCGGACGACGCTTTTGTCTGTTTTTTGGTTGTTTGGGTTGGCCGTCCGCCCGGCGTTCGTCTTTTTTAGATTTGGGTCGACAGTGCGCCCAACGCGCCGACCCATTTCATGATTGCGCGTTGGTTTTGGCGCCCCAATGCGCGGGAAAGGTTCATGCGTTGGTTTTGGCGTGGCTGGCGCTCGTTATTAAAGGCGCTCCCTCCACACTCTGCCCGCCGCCCACTCGTCTCGCCCCCTCTCACTAGCCTTGCTGCCTCTGCGCCACCATGTCGATGCGCCGCCTGGACGCTTCGGATTTTCGCGAAATCCGCGAGCGCCGCTTCGGCGCCTTCTCCTCCAAGATCTGGTTTGGCGAGAAACTCCTCATTCTCGGCACCTTCGACATCACAGAGGAGGCGGCCCGCGCGTACGACGCGGCGGAGTGGCGCCTCCTGCGGCCTCGTCAAGAGATGAATTTTCCCGATGTGTCGACGAGCCAGCGGGTGCAAGATCCCGCGCCTCTCCCGCGGCTTTTCACCGACGAGGATCGTCGTGACCACCGGAGGCGTGGAAGCCATGGCGATGTGGTGCGAACGCTTCTTGCAGGACATTGTTGACGAGCGTCAGTTCTACAAGGAAAGGAGGACGGAGAGGGATGCGAGGAGGACGGAGCGAGCCGCCTATCGGGAGGACAAGCATGCGCGGAAGTAGGCCACTCAATTGAACATGAAGCTAGGAAAAGTGTCGTCCTGGGACTTCGAGGATGAGCGGTATGCTGACACCTACATTCAGATGTCGGAGGAGGACATTACCGAGTTGGAGTCAGAAAACGACGAATAGTTGATCTTTTCTTTATCTGTCTATGCTAGAATTATCTATATGTCCTTTTTCTATCGGAAAAAATGGCCCGCGACGAAGCAGGTGGGCGAGGGTGTGCTGTTGGATGGGGAAAGGCCAATGTGTCACCGACCAGCGGGCCGGGTAGGAGAGAGGGCGAGCGCGCGCGCATCCGTCTTGTGTCCGCGTCGATGCAAATCCGACTCAAAAATGAACCGGGAATGAGTCGGCAGGCGGACGAAAGCAGACACGCATCCGTTTGGGTCGGTGCGTTGGGCCGACTTTTCTATCCGCGCCGACCCAAACGGACGGTGGCGGACGAAATGGATGGCCCCATTAAAGTTGCTCTTATGGGAAATGTTTTGCGCATGGAACAGTTTAGTTTGGGATCTTTCAAAAAAAATCTATTTAGGATTGTCTATGTCTCAGTTGATAGGGGACGCCTCATGCTAGTCTCTGAGCGCCCCTGCTCAAAACAAAAAAGTCTTTGAGAGCCTCTCAGCACCGCTTAGCCTGCTTGGCGCTCAAATGCGAGGGGTAGTGGGCTGAATTAGCTCATTCTGACAAAAATTTCCCCACCTACCCTCCTTCGTCGCTCCCGCGAGCGACGGGGAGCAATCCCTAGTGTCGCCGGCCAGACCCCTCCCTTCCCCACATCCTCTCCCTCGCCGCCGCCAAGGGGGCGCGGCCGGGCGAAGGCTGGTCGGTGTCGACGGCGACGGGGACTTCCTGCCCTCTCGCTTGGTGGCGTCGGCGCCATCTTGCTGGAGCGTTGTGCGTGTGTCGGGCACAGTGGCGCGCGGAGTGGCAGGCAACGGTGGCGGTGCGTGGCATGGAGGTTGTGGTTGCTTCAGCTGTGCTGTGATTCCATGGGCGATGAGGGTTGCAGCAGTTGTGGTGAGGCTCGGTGTCCTTTGGTGCGGCGCGGGTGTTGGCTCCCTCGGTGAGCCTCTTGGGTGGAGGGTGGAGGATGATCTGGTTCCTCGAGGCGGTTGGTGGGTGACTGGTAGTGGCCTCTCATAGATTTGAGTGGGAGGTCGTGGTGGGGCGGCACGGGGGTGTGCCGTGTGGGGAGCTTGGCTGGAGATGGGGGCTACGACGGACCTCTGGCCTCCCGTCGCCGGCGTAGTGGTGCGCCGGGAATGGATGTGTTCCGCTCCTCCTCCTCCCACTTTCCCTGACCTGGTGCTTCCTGGCTCCGAATTCGGCGTTGTTCGAGGCAGGCTGGTCGTTGGGGGCTTTGCCGTGGTCGAGGTCTGCCGGTAGACTTGAGGCTTATACCTTTGGGTGCTCTCGGTGGAGTAAATTGTAAAAAACCATCATAATTGAGGACTCTAATTCAAAAAACAATCACCATTTGATTTTTTTTTTAAAACCGCCAACACTGTGCTGACAGTTTTCGAAAAACACTGATCTGTCGCTAAACGCATGTTGACATCGCTTCTGACAGATGGGGCCCGCTGTAAGTGCTGATGTGGCAAAATTAACATGACACCGTTGCACCTGCCTGTTACACTAGCAGAAGGGGCACTCGTCAGTGTCTCATGCGTCTCACGGGTCCAAGATGAGGTCAACGGCGAGGACGCTGGTGCCCGACGAGGGAGGCAGACGAGGTCAACGGCGAGTCGGCGAGCAGCGCCGCTCCAGCTCCGGCGAGCGCCGTCGCTGGATCCAGCCCGAATCCAAGACGAGGTCAAAATCCCCCCAAGCTGTGCACCGCGCAGGAGCCGCATCAAGTGAACCCACAGCCGGTGTGTGACGCCGCCCCATTTGCGTCGGCCGCCTCCCGCGCACGGACTGGCTCCGGTGCCGCAGCTGAGATCCGGCGTCCGCCGTCAGAGCAGCAGCTAGCCAGCAGCGAGGCACCTCCTGCTCGGGGTGGTGGCGCAATGGAGCAGAAGCCGCTCCCAGGTCGCCGGAGTCGCCCTCGCCCACCTCCTTGACCGCTCCAAGGTGGCGGCGCCGGAGCCCCTCCCGTCGAGGTCGCCATGCCAGCGGTGCACGTGCCCGGCGAGGCGTGCCCGGAGCCCGAGCTGCCAGAGGGATTCCCGCCAGCGACGCGCCCAATCTGTGCCCGCCGTCAGGATCCTGCGCACGCACGGGCCGGCTCCGGTGCCCGCAGCCGAGATCCGGTGACAGCAGCCAGGATCCGGCGTCCCGCATCCCCAGCTGCGGCCGGTCCTGCGAGCCCCAGCGACGCCGCGACGCTATGTACTCGCCGGGATCCAGCGCACGGGCTGCCATTGCCTGGATGTGCTTTTTTCCTTTATATATTTTTTGTTTCAATGACAGTCGGACCCCACTTGTGTAAAAAAAGGAGTTACTTGTTCAGCAACAATTCCGTCTCCCATGTCCGTCACCGTCATGCCATGTCATCAGATGCAGCGGGCCCTACTTGTCAGATTCAGCCTCAACGTTGTAAATCATGCTATTAGTGTTTTTTGCAAAATAATTACTGAATACCGGATGTTTTTTGAAAAAAAAAACGAATGGTGGTGGTTTTTTGAATTAGGGTCTCAATTGTGATGGTTTTTTGCAATTTAGGTTGCAGGGCGGTGGCCTTAGTGGTGGGAGCCATAATGCTTGTGGGCGAATCTCGTGGCTTAGGGGTTGTATGGCTTCCATGGCCGTGTGGACGACGTGGAGGCTGGGTTTCGACTGTTTCATGGCATTGGTGTGGTTCATCTTGTGGTTGGTCGCACCTTGATGGGAGGCGGAACGGGTTTGCCGGGGATATACCATGTCTGGCTGGCCTCGGCTAGACCGACAGTGGCGGTGTCTATGGGCGCCGTACCCTTCTTAAAGGCTCCGTCGCGGCGTCTCTCTGTCCTTCGAGTTGCTCTGGGTAAAGATCTTGATCCTTTGGATCGGCCGGTGGCGGCGCCCCGGTGTCGTACCTTTCTTGAAGGCACCGCCTTGGAGCCCATGTCTCGTCGGTGTTTGACATCCTCTCTTGGCGGTGGCTTGTTCACGGTTGAGAACCCGGTATCTCCATAGTGATGCTTATTGTCGGCCTGATGTTTGCTTGGAGTTGTATCAGGTGGTGTTGTTGATCTTCAGCTCCTATATATTCTACCTTGGGTGTGTGTGTTGTGGTGGCATGTGTTTGTATCGGATTGTATGTTGGTCGTTGCTTTATTTATAAAGCGGTAATTAGCTCATTCTCACCGGTTGGCTGGCTGACCAATTGACCATGGACCTTTTAAAAAGTTCATAATATTGAGAGAAAAATGTACTCTAAAAATAGTTCACGTTTTTTTAAATCATTGCGAATTTGAGAAAAGTTCACAAAAGAAGTATGTGAAAAAAATTCAAAAAACATAAAAACGAAAAGGTTCACGAATTTGAAAACATGATGTGGAAACTAGAAAAGGTTCATCAAGTATGAAAAAACTACGAATTTGAGAAAAGTTCATCGATTTTAAAAATAATAATTTAAAAAAGTTCACAAATTTGAAAAAGTTCGCGGGATTTTGAAAAAAGGTTCACTGATTTGAAAAAATAAGTTCACGAATTTGAAAATAGGTCTTATATTTTAAAAAAATCACAAAAATGATAAAAGTACACAGATTTGAAGAAAAGTTTTGGATTTCAAAAAAAAGTCACACATTTTAAAAAGGAACAAGAAAAAATAAAAAGAAAAATAACTAAAGATAAAAAACGAACAAAACTAGTCTAAAATAACCTAAACGAAAAAAAACGGATGAGAAGCTTCCCAAAACCCGGAACAGCTCTGTCTCGCTGCAAAGCTTAGGTGGGTTGGGCCATGGAGAACGCCTTGAGGTGCCAGTTAACGAAATACACGTTAACCGATGAAGAAGGTGCCGAATAGAATCCAGCCTGCGGTTCAAAAAAACCCAACCTAGTCTTTTCATGCGGTGGCCAATCCTTGGAAGATAGTCTTATACCAGTGGGTGGTGCAACCAGACCCCGTGTGGCCCTAGCCCGGCAAATGGGGAACCTAGGCCGCTGACTGCTTCACCGCCACTTCCTTCCTCCCATCTTACTGCATCAGAGAACTCCCCGTGCAAAGCTCGCGCAAATGCCAATGATGTGGTGGTCGGGCGCTCCCTCTCCTCGAGCGGCGGTGGTGGTTGGCTCTTGGGCGTGGCGCCGCGACCCTTTCCGTGATGTTTGTGTGAAGTACATGAGGTGTCGCGTGTGCCCACAGACACCCATTGCGGCAGATCAGGGTATGCTGACCTAGCCGGCGACGCTTGGCGGCGGATCGGTGCCTCCCTTAATGTGGTCGATGATGGTCTGGGAGCTGTTTAGGGGCTACCCGACTTAGCGATGCAGCATCAATGGTAGCGGCGTGAAACTGTGATGGTGCAGCTACGTGTTGCCACGTCTGAATGTCTTCGACCTCTACCACAACGACTTTGGTGCAGGTGCGGGTGAGGTGTTGAAATTCCCATGATGATGCCCGACTCTCCGTGTGGTGCAATAGTTTGTGTTCGAAGGCATGGCTTTGGTCACGTGGTGATGCCACGTCAAGGTTATGCACGCGAGCAGCTGTCCGGACATACATTGTCATGGAATAGTTTGGATTTCGGGTCTCCGTGATCATGGTGTGTGGGCGGCCCCGTCCATGCAAGATCATCTTCTTCGAGGAGTGGTGGCATGCAACACGCGACGACTTTTGGTTTGGGGTGCATTCCGAGTACCAGGTGCGATCACTTGGTGAAAACCAAAGGTCTAAGCTTCATTGGTTGCACCTAGCAATGGTGATGTTAAATAAGGGACGAAGAGGCGGTTCAAAAAGTCAAGACTGCGCTTGGATGAAGGTCGTGGACAGGATAGCGAGAGAACATGTGTCACTTGTGGCAATAGTAAGGTGACTACTAGTGGTGTTATTTTTACTAAATGGCCACTTAAGAAACTTAATTAGCACACTACCCCCCCCCCCTCCTAGGAAAAACTTATTTCAGTATCTACCCCCACATCCGTGTCTTACAATCAGATATTTAAAGTACATGTGAAGACGCCTTAGAGCAAGTACAATAGAGTAACATAAGCAGACTATAAGGAATAAAATAATATATCTCTGCTTAGTTGCAGGAGAGAGAAAAGAAGCGGGCTCTTGGTTAGTAGCCGGCTGCAACACGAGACCCAAGACGCTTTGTGAGGATGTAAGATGAACCAACGGTTAATAAACTAGTACATATTTAAAACTTATTATTGTGCATGCCGAATAAAAGGTTGGCTGTAAATGACATGACAACTTCTTATAACCGACTATTGGCTATATTATTAACCATGCTCTTACGTAAAGACACATTTGATCATGGATGACGACCTTCCGACGACGTGGCGTCCGCCTGTTGTGCCTGTTGTTAGGCATGACATGTGAGTCGGTGCCTCGGAGGCCCATACTCATTCTCTGGCGTACAATGAACCGTAGTTGCACGTTTCCACGCCTATGTATGACGCGCATAACACTCGTCAAAATTTGAGCATAGATATTTTATCAAACACTTGTGGGAACGTGGTGACTCTATGGACGACATCTGCAGGGCAGATGATACTTGCACGGTAGACGGATGAGAGGCCGAGCAACGACATAGGAAAAGCGGCATGGGGACCCGGTGGAGCAGTGGAGGCCCGGCAAAGGCCTTGACAAGCGGCCGGATGGCACAAGAACAGCTTCGGCCATAAAGAGAGCGGATGCAAAGCAAGGGGGACAAGATGAATATGGGCACCGGGTGTGGTTTTGGGTGGGCCGAGGGTGTCAGAGTCTTGCATGTTGGAGGTCCAGACTTGGACAAAGACCCCTGGTTTGCTTCCGTTTTACTCGAAAACGCGGACGCGTCCACAGACCGATGTGAGCAGTGACAAATCATAAAAGAAAATGAAGGGCTCAATACTTAACGGTGTGCAGAAAAATTCAAAAACTCCCAGTTCTTTAGTCCAAATAAGGTCAAAACTTTTATATGAATACTAGTAATTTTTATTTTCCAATTTTTTTTAGGGGAAAGCCCCTGGTAGATTCGCCACTGGATGTGAGGCGATGTTGGATGATAAACTGCATCCGAACATATTTGATCCGGACATTTGTGGGTGAGGTTGGAGATGTCCTCGCCCGCGCCAAATAGAAAACAAGTTATTGCAATGATAAATAAAATCATCCTATTTAGCAGTACAAATAGAAGCCGATAAGGCTAAATTGGTCAGCATTCACGGCATGGATGGCATGGCAGAGCAACGGGCCTGCTTGTTTTCCTCACACCATAAAGCCAGGATGGATTAACACGAAGACGAGCGAGCATGCAGCAGTAGACTGCACCACGCTGTTGATCTGCAAAGCAAAGGCATCCTCCGTGCCGCTGTGGCAGGATGGCGTCGCATTGAGTAGTTTGCCGTGCGCATGCGGCCGATTTTCATGTTTTGACCCTTTTGCTAGAGTTTAGCCGGATCTGACTTTCATCTAAAAATATTTTGAAATCTGACTCTTTTCCTATCGTTATAGTCTGCGACAGTATGGTTTAACTACCTACTGCCAGAGTCAATGACATTAAAAATTGGTCAACGTTTAGACGGCGTTTATACATAGCAGAAGCCTACCGCCAAAGATGAGGGCGGTAGCCTTCGGTACCTTTCCCGCCATAGCACCTCGCGGTAGCTACTTTCCGCCGGCCGCTGCGCTAATGCATGTGCTAATCACCCCAGCATATGGATCAGCATGTGCACTAGCTAGCATGCTATTGAAGACTAGTACTCTGATCCTGCACTCGACTGACAACAATCCTGCACTAGCACACTATGCGATAAAATGGTAGTACTTCCTTCGTTCCAAAATAAATGACTTAACTTTGTACTAATTTTAGTATAAAGCTAGTATAAAACTGGGTCATTTGTTTTGGAATGGAGGGAGAGCTAATCGATCGACTGTTTCCCTCCCTATATATCACGCACTTAAGAAAAAGTCTTCTACAATAAAAAATTAATTCTATGGATTAGTCATGATAGGAAAGAAAGAAATTAAGTTATTGTGCACTTTGCACATGAGTGACAAGTACATTTCATATTTTCTTGGCTTGAAAGCTATCATATTTCAAAATAATTTAAGATATTCTATATGGCTAATGTCATATATTGTTTGATTTTAATATGATGGTTGCTAGAAACAAAATATTAAGAGTTTTAATATGATAGGTTAGTCATGATTTTAATATAAGAATTTTAATATGATGGTTGCTAGAAACAAAATATTAAAATTTGGATTTAAATTGGCTCCAGCAGCGGCGAATGGCATTTGCAGCGTGGTGGAGTCTCCCACAACTTTAGCTCACGGTTGCTGTAACGCCCCGAGACCGATGTGCCAGGTGTCGTTCAGTTATTCGTTGTTGTTGCCTTGTCATTGCTTGCGTGTCGTGCATTGCATATCATGTCATCATGTGCATTTCATTTGCATACGTGTTCGTCTCACGCATCCGAGCATTTTCCCCGTTGTCCGTTTCGCAATCCGGCGTTCCGTTCTTCTCCGGTGGTCCTTTCTACCTTTCTTTCATGTGTGGGGATTAAACATTTCCGGATTGGACCGAGTCTTGCCAAGCGGCATTGGTTTACTACCGGTAGACCGCCTGTCAAGTTTCGTACCATTTGGACTTCGTTTGATACTCCAACGGTTAACCGAGGGACCGAAAAGGCCTCATGTGTGTTGCAGCCCAACACCTTCAATTTGGCCCAAAACCCACCTAACTCTGCTTCCATCATCTCGGTCCGTTCGAATCAACGATCCGCGTGCCAAAAACCGCACCCATTTGGACCCTCCTAGCTCCCTCTATGCCTATATATACACCCCCTCCGAAATTCGTGGTTCATTCTTCCCCTGACCCTAAAAATTCTCAGATCCGCGCCGCCGGACGAAATCCCCACCTTCGCCGGACATGTCCGCGCCCCTCCACGCTGCTCCAGCCAACCAGAGGCTGCCACGTCACCTCGCCGCCGCCGCCAGCCTATCCCGAGCCGCCACCTCACCTCCCCTGCGCCCACTTCGCCGCCATCCTCCCGGGGCCCAGATCCGGCCCGCCCCGGGGCCGAACCGGGCCACTCCGAGGCTCCCGCCTCCCCGCGCCTGCTTCGCCGCGCCCAGGCCACGCCGCCCACGCCGGAGCACTGCGCCGCCGCCTCTCCGATCTTCGACGCCGGCGTCGCCGAGCCCTGCTGACCTCGGGAACGGGCCCCGCAGCCTCGGCCTCCGCTCCCCGCGCCCGGATCCGCGCGTTCCCTGCACTCGCCGGCCTCCTCCGCCCCTCCTTGCCGCTGCCCATCGGCGAACGGCGCCGCCGCCGCCCCCTGCCTCCCTCGTCCAGGCGGGATCGAGGAGGAGGACGCCCTCGCGCCTCGTGGGCCTGAGCAGATCCAGCAGGCCTAGCATGCCTCCCCTTCGCCCGAGTCCGGCCCATCTCCATGCCAGATCCGCGGCCTGCCTCCTCCTCCACGGGCCGAGCCCACTGGGTGAGCCGCCCCCAGCGCCCCCTCCTCTTGTATTTTTTTCCCTGCCGTTGGGCTTGCCCAGTGCACTGTTCAGATGCGGCCCGTGCCATGTTTTTCCCCAGTTCTACGAATTTAGCTATTTATCCAGAGATTGCCAGTTTTGCAGATTAGACCCTCATGCTCATGCATTTACTAACTCACAATTGGTGCATCGGATTAAAATGTTTTATATATGAAACTTGCTCAGAATTTTGTGTAGATTAATAATATCCAACTTTCATCTATGTTTAAAATATTTAAAATGTTGTTTGCATTAATTTGCTCCTATGCCATGTTAAAATGATTTAATTCATAACTAAATAACCGTAGCTCCGTTTTTAATAATCTTTATATGTAAATGGGGTAGAATTTTGCCTAGTTTAACATGGTGGCATCATCTTGCATGTTTAACAAATCTAAAATATTGTTTAGGGCAGAACAGTACCAAACCTAATTTATGCTTATGAGGAGTTTCCGGAATTGTTGTTCGTTGCTTCCGGCCTCATTTAAACTTAACTAGATAGGTAGTTTTACTTTGCTTCACCCTCTTGCCATGTTAACCAACATTTAATATTGTTGAGTACATAAACGAGATCAAACTAAATAACGTGTCGTGGTGTTTCGTCAATATGCAACTCGTTGCATATTGAGCTCCACGTAATTTGTAGTGTTGTTTGTTGCACTTTGTCATGCCATGCCTCATTAAACCGGACATGCATCATAATTGTTTGTGCATCATGCCATGTTGATGTGTTGGTTGTTTACTATGTTGTGTGCTTCTTTTCCGGTGTTGCTTCTTCGGGTTGGTTCCGGTAACGTCGTGTGTTTGAGGACCCGTTCGTCTACGTCCGTTTGTCTTCTTCATGGACTCGTTCTTCTTCCTTACGGGATTTCAGGCAAGATGATCATACCCTCGAAATCACTACTATCTTTGCTATGCTAGGTTGCTCGCTCTTTTGCTATGCCAATGCTACGATGCCTACCTTTTGCTTGTCAGCCTCCCAATTGCCATGTCAAACCTCTAATCCACCTTGTCCTAGCAAACCGTTGATTGGCTATGTTACCGCTTTGCTCAGCCCCTCTTATAGCGTTGCTAGTTGCAGGTGAAGATTGGAGGCCGTTCCTTGTTGGAACATATTTATTTACTTGTTGGGATATCACTATATATCTTATTTAATTAATGCATCTATATACTTGGTAAAGGGTGGAAGGCTCGGCCCTATGCCTGGTGTTTTGTTCCACTCTTGCCGCCCTAGTTTCCGTCATATCGGTGTTATGTTCCCGGATTTTGCGTTCCTTACGCGGTTGGGCTATAATGGGAACCCCTTGACATTTCGCCTTAAGTAAAGCTCTTCCAGCAATGCCCAACATTGGTTTTACCATTCGCCACCTAGCCTCTTTTTCCCTTGGGTTTCGCGGACTTAAGGGTCATCATTATTTTAACCCCCCCCCCGGGCCAGTGCTCCTCTGAGTGTTGGTCCAACCTGTCAGCTGCCGGTGACCACCAGGGGCAACTCTGGGCTGGCCTACCCGTACCTAAGACAATCTGAGTGTGCCCTGAGAAAGAGATATGTGCAGCTCCTATCGGGATTTGTCGGCACATTCGGGCGGTGTTGCTGGTTTAGTTTTACCCTGTCGAAATGTCTTGTTGTACCGGGATACCGAGTCTGATCGGAACGTCTCGGGAGGAGGTCTATTCCTTCGTTGACCGTGAGAGCTTGTGATGGGCTAAGTTGGGACACCCCTGCAGGGATTTGAACTTTCGAAAGCCGTGCCCGCGGTTATGGGCAGATGGGAATTTGTTAACGTCCGGTTGTAGAAAACCTGAAGTCGACCTTAATTAAAATGAATCAACCGCGTGTGTAACCGTGATGGTCTCTTTCCGGCGGAGTCCGGGAAGTGAACACGGTTGTTGGAGTTATGCTTGACGTAGGTAGTCCAGGATCACTTCTTGATCATACTTTTATCGACCGTGCTTTGCCTTCTCTTCTCGCTCTCATTTGCGTATGTTAGCCACCATATATGCTAGTCGCTTGCTGCAGCTCCACCTCATACCTTTACCTTACCCATGAGCTTAAATAGTCTTGATCGCGAGGGTGCGAGATTGCTGAGTCCCCGTGGCTCACAGATACTTCCAAAACCAGCTTGCAGGTGCCGATGAGTCCGTGCAGATGATGCAACCAAGCTCAGGAGGAGCTCAATGAAGATCTTGTCCTTTGTGTTGTTCCGTTTCCAGTTGATCAGTAGTGGAGCCCAGTTGGGGTCGATCGGGGACCTTTGTCGCATTTGGGGTTCTTCTTTTATTTTGGTTCCATAGTCGGACCATGAGTGTATTTGATTGATGTAATGTTTATTCCTGTAATTGTGTGAAGTGGCGATTGTAAGCCAACTATGTATCCCTTTTCCTTATGTATTACATGGGTTGTGTGAAGATTACCTCACTTGCGACATATGCCTTCAATGCGATTATGTCTCTAAGTCATGCCTCGACACGTGGGAGTTATAGTCGCATCGAGGGTGTTACAGTTGCGCAAGATGATCCCGGCCGTCTGGTAGCCGGCGCCCCTGACGCCGCTGCTACGGCTGGTCATCCTCGTCACCGGAGGAGATTACTATGTCCTCCTTGTGGGAGGAGCCCGCTACCGTGGATGCTGATGATCCAGGTGAGCGAGGACGGTGACGCCATGATCCGCCTGACGATGAACTGCCACCGTGGCCGTCGGCCAGCGCGGAGAACCAGGACTTCGGCATCGCTACTCGGAGAGGAGAGGAGGAAGGGCTCGACAAGGGGGAGGAGGACAGCGTGGTTCTGGATGGTGCACACTCTTCTTCTTCCTCTGGCCGCCTTCAAGCCCAGGCCTCACCGCCTGCATCCGCTGCCAGCGGCCGCCTCACCGCCCCGCCCTCCCTCGACCTCCTCCCACCGCTGAGCTTGCCGCCGCCCCCGGTCATCCCTCTAAAGCCGGCGAACTACCCAACTTCTTCGGTGAACCTGCACCCCCGGGCACCCCTAAAATAGACCCAGAGGCTTCAGCTCCCCGGCGAGCACCTGCACCCGCGGCATTCCTAAGATAGACCTAGAGACTGCTGGTTCCTGGCAAGCCGACGACTGTTGCACCTCTGCGTGCCTATTTCTTCCCAAACAGAAATCGACTCACCCTTATATATTCAGGCGACTGGCGTGCAGCAAAACTGTAAACTAACACCGGGCCGCGTCGTGTTGGTCTCCAACTAAATTACGTGTTGAACACGGCAATTCCATGTACTCCTATATATATTAGAAAAAAATATCAATAAAAACATGCAAGTTGCACCCATCGCAAAATATTTCATCTGTTCTATTTTGTTTGCTAAGTTACGAGAGTGCTGAAGAGAGGGAGAGCTCTTCCGTTCCGTGAAGATAGAATCGATCCAGGTTCACATAGGTATCACATACGTATACGTACTTGGTCCAGCAAAATCAATCAAGCACTTTGCTTGCTTGCTTAGCTTTCACATACGCATGATGCTTTCGGATGATTCAAGTTCAAATCCAACATGGTCGACCGTAATACCATTTGCTATAGCTGCGTAGCACATGCATTAGTACATGACTGTGGGTGATTAACACATGCATTAGCGCCAGCGGCCGGCCGTGTGTAATGGAAAAGGAGTTACCGCCAGATGCCATGGCGGGATGGTATTGAAGGCTACTGTCACCATCTTTGACGGTAGGCTTCTGTCATGTATAAACGCCGTCTGAATATTGACCAATTTCTACCGCCATTGACCCTGACGATAGGTAGTTAAACCCTACCACCATAAACAATGGCGGTAGGAAAAAGGATCAGATCCTGAAATATTTTCAACTGGGGTCAGATCCGGTTAAACTTTAGCAAAAAGGTCAAAACACGAAAATCGGCCTGCGCATGCATGCCATGCGGTCGCGGTGACACGGTTTGCTTGCCATGCTAGCGTTACTCTACGAGTGGACGCCGGTCATGTCTGGGGAGGGGGGAAGGGCGTGTCACGTCTGGGGTCTGCGCTGCCGTGCTGCCAGTCCGGGGCGACGAAAACGCTTGTCTCCCTCTGTCTCGCCATCGCGTCAGCCATACTTTACAGGTTTGTCGCACAAAACACCGTATAATCCATTATTTAGGTGTGTTGATATGATTTCTGACAAGTGAGTTTAGTTTGTAGGAGCAACTTCAACCGACGACCCAAATAGACGTGTGTTTTGTCTGTTTTTTCATCTGTTTGGCTTGGCCACATATGCCTATGTCTGTTTTTTCATTTGGGTTGACACGTGTACCCAATGAGAGGCATATCTATTTTTGCCACGTGGCCGAAACAAACTTAATAAAGCATAATTATACATAAATGTCCGGTCAACTGCCGGCCAAAGTCCACACTTAAACTAAATATTAAAAACCCAAATAAGCGCCCGCACGCTGCCCTAGTAGACCGTCTTGCCCTTGCCGCCGTCGTTGCCGTCAGTTAGGCCGATGAAGACAGGAGGCGGCCCAGCCCAACTGAACGCGGCTTGATAGTCTGCTGGGGCAGCCTCCTCCGGTGTCTGTTGCGGCGGCGGCATTGCGGAGAGGCGGGCGCGCTCCTCCTCGTCCTCCTGGAGCAGTGCCTCCTCGTCGCGGCGCATATACTGCTCCCGGCGCATCTGCCGCTCGCCATCGGCCTCTTCCTCGGTGAGCCAATGCGCCTTCCAACGCTCAAGGTCGGACGCCCCTCTTTCGGCGTGGAGGCGTAGTAGTAGGGAGACGTGCTCACCCACTTGCGGAGCTGGCCGGTCCACGAATAGGACTCCTCGGGTTCCTCGTGGGCGTGGGCTCGCACTCCGGCTCCGGCTCGGCCTTAGGCTCGACGACGAGCGGCAGCGTCGGTGGTGGAGGGACGAACATCGGTGTGTCGACGGGTCCCCCGCCGCCGACAAGTCAAGGGCGTGCTCCAGCCCATCCCAACGGGCGTCCTCCTTGAGCCAGCTCGCCTCCAGCGCATGCTGCTGGGCCTCCTTGAGGGTGGCTTGGTACTCCGTCTCCGCCTTCTCATCCTCTGGCAGTACATGCGAGGACAGCGGGGCAACGTCGTGGTCGATGTGGACGCCGCGGAGGCACTCCTCCTCGTGCTCTAGCGCAAACCAGTGCTCCCAGTTGGGGGAGTCTGACGTGTAGGCACGGATCGCGCGCTGCTCCGGCGTAAGGAGCTTGCGCCGCCGGCGAACCTCCTCCGCGTGCGCCCACGCCGACCGCGGCGCCGACGGAATGAGGATGCGTTGTGGGTCCAGATGCCGGCCGTGTGGCAGGTTCACATCAGGATACTGCAGGGGCTAGCGGTACTCCCAGTGCAACCGCGCCTGGTGGACGGGTATGTATAGCCGCTCTCGCTCCCGTGGTGGCCTGCCGCGTCTAGCCGGCGGAGGTGAAGGAGGGAGCCCGCGGGAAGAGCTCGCGCCGGCGCTGAACCTTCCCTTCCCCTTCCTGCTGAAGAATCTCATGGCTTGCTAGGGTTTCGGGCTAGCTGGCTAGGGTTTACTGGTCGCCGGCGAGGGAGAAAAGGTGACCAGATGTGGACGGGAAGTGGATAAGGTCGGCGCCGCCGCATGGTTCCATTAAAAAGGATGGGCACGCGACCCTTCCACACACTGCCAGGCGGGCCTTAGTAGGTGGCCGCGTTAATTACGACAATGTGCGGTGGTTGGCCGACCGCCATGTGGGGCCACGGCGGACACTGAGGGGACGCGCGGAGCGTCCGCTTCGTGTCCGCGGCGATGCATTTCAGGCCTAAATTTGGGCCTGAAAAGCATCGGCATGGACACGAAGCGGGCGCATTTTGTGTTTGGGTCGCCGCGTTGGGCATGCATTTTTGTCCGCCGTGACCCAAACAGACATGGGCGGACGAAATGGGTCACCCGGTTGGAGTTGCTCTAAGTGCATCGGTGGCAGAAAAAAATTGCCATGTCAGCAACCAACTAGAACTGTCAACATATCACAATCATTTGCTCAAATTGAGTTGAATTTTCCCCAGAATATTAGCGAGTGCTTTTATGATTTATTGGATTATTTTTGCATTTTTTTGCACAAAATACCTCGCACATAAGAGCAGGTGGCGGGGATCGTCCCTTTGCTGGCGAAGGGCCGCCGATGATGGAGCCCAACCAGCTCTCCTCTATCGTCGAGTAAGCTTGTCTCCACAACCCTCTCCCCACCTTCCTCCCCACCACAAGGTCTGCTCGTCTCCCCCCTACATCTGCCTGTTGGTTAGGTATTCTTCTCCCCCGTGAAACCCTAAGTTTTTAGGCGGAAATTTTGTCATCGATCGATGTATATTCTTCTCTCGGCGTCGATGGACATGATGACGACGGAGACGGCGCAGACGTGGACGAACGGCGGTGAGCAGTCACGTAGGAGATGCTCCCAAAAACCTAATCGCCCCTCTCCCATACAGGATTCGGAGAGACAGGGTTTCGCAGGCCTGCTCTTCTTTCGACCGTTGTACGCGGCAGATGGGATGGGATCACCAGCGGCGGCAGCAATGGGATGACGTGGGCGTGGAGGTAGATGTGATCTGATTCTTGTGACGGCTAGGGTTGGCTGACGCCTCACATATATAGGCGCGTCCGGATTGAGGGACGTGGGCTGGACCCACACCTAAGTCGGTAATAACCCACGATCCGATGTCTCAGATCGTGGTCCATCTGTCAAAGACTCTCCGCTCCTGGACGGCAAAAATAAGCGCATAGGTTTGAGTTGGCTCGGCTCATTCCCGCAACCTGTGGCGCGGCGCGTCAAGGAGGTCCAACTCCTCTCCAACTAGCAGTATGGGACTAAACTTTCCACCACATCCATTGCCATTTAACCCACATGAGCCCTTAGAGTTTTTTCTGAAATTGTTAGATGAGCCCTAGGCCCACACTGATATTTCAACAAATTTTTGCACGTTTGTGCAATAGCATAAAACAATAAAAATTATAGATAAATTTGAGATGTATCAACGATCGCCCCCCTGTCCCCCTCAGGGTCGGCCTGTATCAGATATTATTTGCGCATTGTAATGGAAAAGAATCCTAGTTCTAGATGTTATGTATGAACAATCCATCCTATCAACAAACCTGAAGAGAAGCCAAGGTTTACCGAAAAAGGCTTTCGCCTCGCTTTATATATAAAGCAAACCACTGAGCACAATGTTCAACAAGGTAACCAACAAGCAAAACACACAAACACCCGCCGCACGCAAAGTACCACAATACAACACAACACAAGCGGAAGGTTTTTGCTGAGGGCACAGCTCAACGAGCCCAAAGAAAATCAACAACACAACACAGGCGGCAACGCGGGCGGAGAGGATCTAGTCCAGCTTTGGTGGTGCAGGGGGAAGCGGTTGTGCCAATCGGAGAGCCATCATGCGTAGATGAGTAATGATGGAGTTGATGGCGTCTCGGTCCTTGGGGCGGCTAAGAGGCCGCCAAAGCTGCAAATAACCACACCATTTGAATACAATGTCAGTAGTGCGTCGCAGGGGTATGTGCTGAATCACAAGTTTATTCCGAACCGTCCACATCGTCTAGGCAAGCACCCCAATGATCAGCCACCTAATGTGGCAAACCACGGGTGGTAGGGCCTGGAGTTCGGTGAAGAGGTCAGGGAAGTTGTTGTGGCACAAATTTCCACCCATCACTTCGCAGAAACAGCTCCAAAGGAACTGCGCGAACATGCATGAGAAGATAATGTGGTTCAAGTCTTCCTCCAACCCGCAGAGCAGACAAAGCCCATCACCTGGGCCGTTGCATTTGAGAACCTCCACGCCGGAAGGGATGCGACCATGAATCCATTGCCATAGGACAATCTTAATTTTCAACGGAAGACGGATCTCCTAGATCGCCGTGAGAGGCTCTGGACCCGGAGACACCGCAATGGCCTGGTAGAGGGATTTAGTGGAGAAGCTGCCTGAGGGCTCAAGGCACCACGAGAGGTGGTCACTGGCCTGGTCCATTGCAGGTTCGTGGAGGGCAATGCAGTCGAGGAGGTCTTGCCAGGAGGCAGCCTCCATAGGCCCGAATGGCCACCGGAACGCAAGGTGCCCTAAGTCATTAAGTGCCACCTCAACAAAAATCCTAGGTTCGACCGTGATGGCGAACAGGTCTGGGAATCGTGCCGTGAAGGGGAGGTCGCCGGACCAACAATTGAACCAGAACATGGTGGAGGCGCCAGAGCCGACCGCAATCGAGGTCCTGTTGTGGAGGACAGAAAGCAGTTGGATGAAGGATTGCCAGAACTAGGAGCCTCTAGTGCGATGACAGAAGGGAAGGGGCTGACCACGTGGGTACTTATCCTAAATGATGTGCAGCCAAAGCCCACCCTCCCCGTACGCAATCCTCCACAGCCACCGGGTAAGCAACACAATGTTCATGCGTTTGGATGACATGACCCCGAGTCCGCCCTAGTCTCGTGGCTTGCAGATCTCGGGCCAACGGACCATATGGTACTTCTGCTTATCGCCCTCACCTGCTCAGAAGAAACGGGCCTAAATCTTAGCAATCTGATGGTGGAGCGTCTCAGGAAGGCTGTAGAAGCTCATGAGGAACAGGAGGAGGCTGGATAGGGACGAGTTAATGATGACCATTCGTGTGGCCTTAGATAGCCATCTACCTTTGCTAAGGCTCAATGTGGTGTTGGAGCTTGTTCACCATGGCGTGTAGTTCAACCACAGTTAACCTGGAATCGCTAATGGGGATCCCCAAATAGGTCGTGGGGAAGGATCCGAGCTGACAGTTCAGGCGGTCAGCGATACTTTGGCACTCGGCAGGAGAGTAGCTGTAACACCCCTGTGTAATGATGCTACAGTAACCCCTGGGGTTAAGTTAATCCTTTTGCTAAACAAGTGTTTGTTCATCATTGTCTCTTGTCTCTTTCAAATTCCAGTTGAATTCAATTTCAAACTTTGAGTGAAATTCAAATTGCTCAAACATGAAAACTAAAATTTTCATCTTGTGGCAAATAATCACTTGTTAATATTGGTGGTGAACCAACATTTTTGTAAAATGCTTAAGTGGCCTAAACTGCTTAAAACAGTGACCTAAGCAATAAATTAATGCCTTTTTCATTTATAAAAATTGCAAACTATTTCAAAAGCCTCACAACCTTTTTTGTGACAGTTCCCAATATTTCTTTGAATTTGTTTTGGCTAGTGGCATATTTTTGCAAAGTCATTTGTGGCTAAAAGAAAATGAAAACTCTATTGGGAAAAATAAAAACAGTAAAAGAAAAGGCAAAAAGGGGAAAATAGAAAACCTCCCCTGTTCCCCCCAGTGGGCCTTGGCCTAACAGGCTGGCCCAGCCAGCCCACTTCCCCCCGGACGCCTTCTCCTGTTCCCCGAGCTGTGTCGCTACAGGGGCTGGCTCCCGCCGAACCACCTCGCCGGCGACGACCCCTACGAGAGGATAAGGCCTCCACCGCCCGACGCATCGGCCCCCTCGCCTCCCACTCGTCTGCCATCCCACTCCCTCGCTCTTTCTTCCCCTCTGCCCGAGCTCCTCCGAGCAGGCTCGCCGCCGTCGCCGCGTCGATTCCGCGGCCACCGCCTCCCGTTCGCCTCGCCGACGTGCTCGAACGCCTCCCCGACGTCGACTACGCCGAACGGAACGAGCCGGGAAGCCTCTACGTCGTCGCCATCTTCTTCTTCTTCCTCGAATTGCCGCCGTCTGTCCCCTCGATTCCGGACGCCACCTCCCTACGACTCTCGATGAGCACACGCGCCCTCCACCCTCATGGGCCCCCTGTTGCTCCACCGACGTACTTCTTCCTCCTATATATACCCACGTATCCCCAAACGATCAGATACAGAGCCAAAACCCTAATTCCACCGCCATAACTTTCTGTATCCACGAGATCCCATCTTGGGGCCTGTTCCGGAGCTCCGCCGGAGGGGGCATCGATCACGGAGGGCTTCTACATCAACACCATAGCCTCTCCGATGAAGTGTGAGTAGTTTACTTCAGACCTACGGGTCCATAGTTAGTAGCTAGATGGCTTCTTCTCTCTTTTTGGATCTCAATACAATGTTCTCCCCCTCTCTTGTGGAGATCTATTCGATGTAATCTTCTTTTTGCGGTGTGTTTGTTGAGATCGATGAATTGTGGGTTTATGATTAAGTCTATCTATGAATAATATTTGAATCTTCTCTGAATTCTTTTATGTATGATTGGTTATCTTTGCAAGTCTCTTTGAATTATCGGTTTGGTTTGGCCTACTAGATTGATCTTTCTTGCAATGGGAGTAGTGCTTAGCTTTGGGTTCAATCTTGCGATGTCCTTTCCCGGTGACAGTAAGGGCAGCAAGGCACGTATTGTATTGTTGCCATCGAGGATAACAAGATGGGGTTTTCTTCATATTGCATGAGTCTATCCCTCTACATCATGTCATCTTGCTTAAGGCGTTACTCTGTTTTTACTTAATACTCTAGATGCATGCTGGATAGCGGTCGATGAGTGGAGTAATAGTAGTAGATGTAGGCAGGAGTCGGTCTACTTGTGTCAGATGTGATGCCTATATACATGATCATACCTAGATATTCTCATAACTATGCTCAATTCTGTCAATTGCTCAATAGTAATTTGTTCACCCATCGTAGAATACTTATGCTCTCGAGAGAAGCCACTAATGAAACCTATGGCCCCCGGGTTTATCTTTATCATATCAATCTCCTACTACTTAGTTATTTACTTTGCTATTTTACTTTGCCTTTATTTTACTTTGCATCTTTATCATAAAAATACCAAAAATCTTATCTTATCATATCTATCAGATCTCACTCTCGTAAGTGGCCCTATAGGGATTGACAACCCCTATTTGCGTTGGTTGCGAGGATTTATTTGTTTTGCGCAGGTACGAGGGACTCGCGCGTAGCCTCCTACTGGATTGATACCTTGGTTCTCAAAAACTGAGGGAAATACTTACGCTACTTTGCTGCATCATCCCTTCCTCTTTGGGGAAAACCAACGCAGTGCTAAAAGAGGTAGCGAGAAGGATTTCTAGCGCCGTTGCCGGGGAGGTCTACGCAAAAGTCAACATACCAAGTACCCATCACATACCCTTATCTCCCGCATTACATTATTTGCCATTTGCCTCTCGTTTCCTCTCCCCCCAATTCACCCTTGCCGTTTTATTTGCCCTCTCTCTCTATCCTCCCTCTCTTTCAGCTTGCCTTTCTTCCGCTATGTCTGAATCAAAAAGGGTTGGGGGTTCTCTTCAGAGTTTTAGTACTTTGGACAACCCCTCTATCCTCGCTAAATTTATAAATAAGGATACTATGGAAAAACCTACCGGAGTTATCAATGAGAGTCTTAATAATTTTGATGAAGAGGATTCTGGAATTTTTCGTTATTTACTTGATGAATCTTTGAAAGATGCTTGGTATAGATTATTAAGGATTAGGGCTAGCTATGTTCCTCAATATCAAATTGAAGTTTACCTAAAAAGCTTTTATATTGCCCTTCCTTCTTCTTTTAAGCATGTCTTAGATTTATATTTGAAGAAGGTTTCCTTGAAGGGGATGTCGTAGACACTTATGAAAAAAATGAAAACTATATTTGGGCACCCCATGAATGAGAAAGTTGAATCTACATATCTTTTGCTCTCTTACCAAAATGAATCTATTAAAGAGATAAAGGCTAGCCTAGATACAAACTTCCGTAACATGCTTAATCTCTCTTCTACCATTAATAGCCATGTGCTTTATCAAAATAGAAGGATTAATTCTATAGATAGCAAGTTTGCTCTTTTCTTTCCTAATACCAAAGATGGCAATACCTAGATCTATTCTTGCTTGTATGCCTAGCTAGGGGCGTTAAACGATAGCGCTTGTTGGGAGGCAACCCAATTTTATTTTTATTCCTTGATTTTTGATCATGCTTAGTAATAAATAAATTATTTAGCCTCTGTTTTGGTTGTGTTTTTTGTGTTTAATTAGTGTTTGTGCCAAGTAGAACCATTGGGAAGACTTGGGGAAAGTCTTGTTGAACTTGCTGTAAAAAACAGAAACTTTAGCACTCACGAGAAATGCTTCCATTTTTATTTGGAGAGTGCTATTTAGTTAATTCTTTTTGCATATTATTAATAGATAAATTACTCACGTCCAGAAATTTATTTTAGAATTTTTGGGGTTCCAGATCTTGAGCTAGCTACAGATTACTACAGACTGTTCTGTTTTTGTCAGATTCTGTTTTTCGTGTGTTGTTTGCTTATTTTGATGAATCTATGGCTAGTAAAATAGTTTATAAACCATAGAGAAGTTAGAATACAGTAGGTATAACACCCATATAAATAAATAATGAGTTTATTACAGTACCTTGAAGTGGTCTTTTGTTTTCTTTCGCTAACAGAGCTCACGAGATTTTCTACTTTAAGTTTTGTGTTGTGAAGTTTTCAAGTTTTGGGTAAAGATATGATGGATTATGGAACAAGGAGTGGCAAGAGCCTAAGCTTGGGGATTCCCATGGCACCCCAAGATAATCTAATGGCACCTAAAATCCAAAGCTTGGGGATGCCCCGGAAGGCATCCCCTCTTTCGTCTACTTCTATCGGTAACTTTACTTGGAGCTATATTTTTATTTACCACATGATATGTGTTTTGCTTGGAGCGTCTTGTATGATTTGAGTCTTTGCTTGTTAGTTTACCACAATCATCCTTTCTGTACACACCTTTCGAGAGAGCCATACATGATTTGGAATTTGTTAGAATACTCTATGTGCTTCGCTTATATCTTTTGAGTTATATAATTTTGCTCTAGTGCTTCACTTATATATTTTAGAGCACGGTGGTGGATTTGTTTTATAGAAACTATTGATCTCTCATGCTTCACTTAGATTATTTTGAGAGTCTTAATATCATGGTAATTTGCTTAAAATCCTAATATGCTTGGTATGCAAGATTAACAATAAATTCTCTTATGAGTGTGTTGAATACTATGATAAGTTTGATACTTGATAATTGTTTTGAGACATGGAGATGGTGATATTAAAGTCATGATAGTTGAGTAGTTGTGAATTTGAGAAATACTTGTCTTGAAGTTTGTGATTCCCGTAGCATGCACGTATGGTGAACCGTTATGTGATGAAGTCAGAGGATGATTTATTTATTGATTGTCTTCCTTATGAGTGGCGGTCGGGGACGAGCGATGGTCTTTTCCTACCAATATATCCCCCAGGAGCATTCGCATAATACTTTGCTTTGATAACTTGTAGATTTTTGCAATAAGTATATGAGTTATTTATGACTAATGTTGAGTCCATGGATTATACGCACTCTCACCCTTCCACCTTTGCTAGCCTCTCTAATACCGCGCACCTTTCACCGGTATCATACACCCACCATATACCTTCCTCAAAACAGCCACCATACCTACCTATTATGGCATTTCCATAGCCATTCCGAGATATATTGCCATGCAACTTTCCACCGTTCCATTTATGACACACTCCATCATTGTCATATTGCTTAGCATGATCATGTAGTTGACAAAGTATTTGTGGAAAAGCCACCATTCATAATTCTTTCATACTTGTCACTCATGCATCATTGCATATCCCGGTACACCGCCGGAGGCATTCATATAGAGTCATATTTTGTTCTAAGTATCGAATTGTAATTGTTGAGTTGTAAGAAAAATAAAAGTGTGATGATCATCATTATTAGAGAATTGTCCCAAGTGAGGAAAGGATGATGGAGACTATGATTCCCCCACAAGTCGGGATGAGACTCCGGACGAAAAATAAAAAAAGAAAGAAAGAAAGAAAAGAGGCCATAAAAAAGAGAAAAGGCCCAAATAAAAAATAAAAAAATGAGAGAAAAAGAGAGAAGGGACAATGTTACTATCCTTTTACCACACTTGTGCTTCAAAGTAGCACCATGATCTTCATAGTAGAGAGTCTCTCATGTTATCACTTTCATGTACTAGTGGGAATTTTTCATTATAGAACTTGGCTTGTATATTCCAATGATGGGCTTCCTCAAATTGCCCTAGGTCTTCATGAGCAAGTAAGTTGGATGCACACCCACTTAGTTTCTTTTTGAGCTTTCATATACTTATAGCTCTAGTGCATCCGTTGCATGGCAATCCCTACTCACTCACATTGATATCTATTGATGGGCATCTCCATAGCCCGTTGATACGCCTAGTTGATGTGAGACTATCTTCTCCCTTTTTGTCTTCTCCACAACCACCACTCTATTCCACCTATAGTGCTATATCCATGGCTCACGCTCATGTATTGCGTGAAGATTGAAAAAGTTTTGAGAATGTCAAAAGTATGAAACAATTGCTTGGCTTGTCATCGGGGTTGTGCATGATTTAAATATTTTGTGTGGTGAAGATAGAGCATAGCCAGACTATATGATTTTCTAGGGATAACTTTCTTTTAGCCATGTTATTTTGAGAAGACATAATCGCTTTGTTAGTATGCTTGAAGTATTATTATTTTCTATGTCAATATGAACTTTTGTCTTGAATCTTTCGGATCTGAATATTCATACCACAATTAAGAAGAATTACATTAAAATTATGCCAAGTAGCACTCCGCATCAAAAAATTTGTTTTTATCATTTACCTACTTGAGGACGAGCAGGAATTAAGCTTGGGGATGCTTGATACGTCTCCAACATATCTATAATTTTTGATTGCTCCATGCTATATTATCTACTGTTTTGGACATTATTGGGCTTTATTATCCACTTTTATATTATTTTTGGGACTAACCTATTAACCGGAGGCCCAGCCCAGAATTGCTGTTTTTTTGCCTGTTTTAGGGTTTCGAAGAAAAGGAATATCAAACGGAGTCCAAATGGAATGAAACCTTCGGGAACGTGATTTTCTCACTGAATACAACTCAGGAGACTTGGACCCTACGTCAAGCCAGCTAACAGGAGGCCACGAGGTAGGGGGGCGTGCCTGCCCCCCAGGCGCGCCCTCCACCCTCATGGGGCCCCTGTTGCTCCATCGACATACTTCTTCCTCCTATATATACCCACGTACCCCCAAACGATCAGATATGGAGCCAAAACCCTAATTCCACCGCCGTAACTTTCTGTATCCACGAGATCCCATCTTGGGGCCTGTTCCGGAGCTCCGCCGGAGGGGGCATCGATCACGGAGGGCTTCTACATCAACACCATAGCCTCTCCAATGAAGTGTGAGTAGTTTACTTCAGACCTACGGGTCCATAGTTAGTATCTAGATGGCTTCTTCTCTCTTTTTGGATCTCAATACAATGTTCTCCCCCTCTCTTGTGGAGATCTATTCGATGTAATCTTCTTTTTGCGGTGTGTTTGTTGAGACCGATGAATTGTGGGTTTATGATCAAGTCTATCTATGAATAATATTTGAATCTTCTCTGAATTCTTTTATGTATGATTGGTTATCTTTGCAAGTCTCTTTGAATTATCGGTTTGGTTTGGCCTACTAGATTGATCTTTCTTGCAATGGGAGTAGTGCTTAGCTTTGGGTTCAATCTTGCGATGTCCTTTCCCGGTGACAGTAAGGGCAGCAAGGCACGTATTGTATTGTTGCCATCGAGGATAACAAGATGGGGTTTTCTTCATATTGCATGAGTCTATCCCTCTACATCATGTCATCTTGCTTAAGGCGTTACTCTGTTTTTACTTAATACTCTAGATGCATGCTGGATAGCGGTCGACGAGTGGAGTAATAGTAGTAGATGCAGGCAGGAGTCGGTCTACTTGTGTCAGATGTGATGCCTATATACATGATCATACCTAGATATTCTCATAACTATGCTCAATTCTGTCAATTGCTCAACAGTAATTTGTTCACCCACCGTAGAATACTTATGCTCTCGAGAGAAGCCACTAGTGAAACCTATGGCCCCCGAGTCTATCTTTATCATATCAATCTCCTACTACTTAGTTATTTACTTTGCTATTTTACTTTGCCTTTATTTTACTTTGCATCTTTATCATAAAAATACCAAAAATATTATCTTATCATATCTATCAGATCTCACTCTCGTAAGTGGCCCTATAGGGATTGACAACCCCTATTTGCGTTGGTTGTGAGGATTTATTTGTTTTGTGCAGGTATGAGGGACTCGTGTGTATCCTCCTACTGGATTGATACATTGGTTCTCAAAAACTGAGGGAAATACTTACGCTACTTTGCTGCATCATCCCTTCCTCTTCGGGGAAAACCAACGAAGTGCTAAAAGAGGTAGCAGAGATCAAGGTGTCGCGCCGGTGATGATGGTGATCATGACGGTGCTTTGGAGATGGAGATCAAAGGCACAAGATGATGATGGCCATATCATATCACTTATAGTGATTGCATGTGATGTTTATCCTTTATGCATCTTATTCTGCTTGATTGACGGTAGAATTATAAGATGATCTCTCACTAAATTTCAAGGTACAAGTGTTCTCCCTGAGTATGCACCGTTGCCAAAGTTTGTCGTGCCGAGACACCACGTGATGATCGGGTGTGATAAGCTCTACGTTCGCATACAACGGGTGCAAGCCAGTTTTGCACACGCAGAAATACTCGGGTTAAACTTGACGAGCCTAGCATATGCAGATATTGCCTCGGAACACTGAGACCGAAAGGTCGAGCATGAATCATATAGTAGATATGATCAACATAGTGATGTTCACCATTGAAAACTACTCCATTTCACATGATGACCGGTCATGATTTAGTTGATTTGGATCACGTGATCACTTAGATGATTAGAGGGATGTCTATCTAAGTGGGAGTTCTTAAATATGATTAATTGAACTTTAATTTATCATGAACTTAGTACCTGATGGTATTTTGCTTGTCTATGTTGTTGTAGATAGATGGCCCGTGATGTTGTTCTGTTGAATTTTAATGTGTTCCTTGAGAAAGCAAAGTTGAAAGATGATGGTAGCAATTACACGGACCGGGTCCGTAACTTGAGGATTATCCTCATTGCTGGACAGAAGAATTACGTCCTGGAAGCATCGCTAGGTGTACCACCCGCGCCGGCAACTGCAGACATTGTGAATGCCTAGCAATCGCGTGTTGACGACTACTCGATAGTTCAGTGTGCCATGCTTTACGGCTTAGAACCGGGACTTCAACGATGTTTTGAACGTCATGGAGCATATGAGATGTTCCAGGAGTTGAAGTTAATATTTCAAGAAAATGCCCGGATTGAGAGATATGAGGTCTCCAATAAGTTCTACAGCTGCAAAATGGAGGAGAATAATTTTGTCAGTGAACATATACTCAGAATGTCTGGGTACTGCAATCACATGATTCAACTGGGAGTTAATCTTCCGGATGATAGTGTCATTGACAGAATTATTCAATCACTGCCACCAAGCTACAAGAGCTTCGTGATGAACTATAACATGCAAGGGATGGATAAGACAAAGTTGGATAAGCCATAGTTATTCCTTAGGATAGTATCTTGAATAGTACACACACTATCGTGTTGACTATTATGTGGTATCTACCTCTTTCATTATGCATATTTCATCATGAATGATCCTTTGTCTTTACAAATGCTCGATGCTGAACTACCCATGTTACATGTTAGTGGGATGGTTAGACCCGCTGGTCGTGGCCGTGGTGGCAACGTCCACCACCGCCTGAATTCATGGCCGGAATGATGCAACCGTTTGAGCTAATTTGTCAATTCATGGAAGGAATGATGGCTCAGTTTCCGCGCCCCGACACGAATCAACAGACAACCCAGTAACTCTGCGGGATTTCATGCGCCTCAACCCAACTATCTATCGCAGCTCAACACATCCACTGGATGCTGATGACTGGCTCCGTGATATCACCTATGAGATGGAGTCTGCTGATGTAGCCCCTGCTAGCTATGTCACCTTCACATCCTTCTTCCTCAAGGGTCCCGCTTCTCAATGGTGGGACAACCACATGCGTACCCTACCTGCTGGAACGGTCATCACTTGGCCGGATTTCCAAGCTGCCTTTCGTGCTTGTTTCATTCCTCATGGAATCATGGACAGGAAGAAGCCAGAGTTCCGCAACCTCACCCAAGGCAACAAGTCTGTAGATGCCTATCAACGGGAATTTTTGGACTTGTCACGTTATGCTAAAGAAGACATTGCAACTGATGCTCGTAGGCAAGAAAAGTTGCGTGATGGACTTCACCCTCATATCAAGCTAGCACTGCTCGTTCATGACTTTGCCGACTTCGCCACCTTGGTGAACAAGGCTATTCAGGTTGAGACTGGTCTTCAGGAACACCAGGGATCCCTCAGGCGCAACCGTGATGCTGGCTCATCTTCGGGCCCGCAGCGCAGAAGTGTCGGATATGGATCCCCCACAGCATGTATCGTCCAACTGCACCTGCAGCAAGACAGTCATATGCTACTCCGCGTCTGCCTCCTCCACCAATGAGGCAACCTCTTCGGACGGCACCACCCCAAGCTCCTGCTCCCAATCCCAATGATGGTATATGCTTCAGATGTGGCTGTCCAGGTCACCTTGCCAAAGAGTGCAATCAGAAAAAGAACCAGCTAGCTTTGAGTTCAACTGGCTATAACAATCAACCCCATAACAACAATGCCGGACCTTATGGTCATGGTCAGGCTAATCATGTTGATCTGAATGAAGCTCAAGACCAGCCTACCACTGTGATGGGTACTCTTCTAATTAATTCAGTACCAGCTTCTATTTTATTCGATTCAGGAGCATCGCATTCATTCATGTCAGAAAGTTTTGCATACGCACACGACATTCGATGCGAGCCCATCAACACTCCGATAGTGGTACGCACCCCTGCAGGCCGATGCCAAACTACCATGATTGGTCGTGACATTCCCGTTGAGATTGAAGGGTTGGAATTCCTTGTTTCTCCCATTATTCTGGAGTCTTCCAGTATTGTCCTCATTCTAGGAATGGAATGGTTGAAAGCACATACTACCTCTATCGTTTGCGCCACCAAAGTTGTTCATCTCCTACATCCTTTCGATGAGATAGTAAGCTACCATGCTTAGATTGTTCAAAACGTTGAAGCACAACTTTATGTCTTCAATGCGTTGAACAAAGCACATCTTGAGGGAATTGAAAAGATGTCAGTCGTTCGCGACTTCCAAGACATCTTTCCAGAAGAACTTCTAGGAATACCCCCTGCTCGGGCTGTCGAGTTCGTCATCGACTTGAAACCGGGCACCGTTCCTATCACCAAACGACCCTACAAGATGCCACCTCATGAACTCCTTGAGCTTAAGGAGGAAATCGACAAATCTCTTCGCAAGGGTTTCATTCGTCCAAACTCCTCTGCTTGGGGAGCACCTTATCTCTTTGTCAAGAAGAAGGACGAAATGAATCGTTTGGTCCAAGATTACCATCCTATCAACCAGACAACTATTCAGAACAAATATCCGCTTCCTCGGATCAATGATCTGTATGATCAACTGGCTGGTTCATCGATATTCTCTAAAATCGACTTGAGGTTGGGTTACCACCATATCCGTGTTCGTGAAGAGGATATTCCCAAGACCGCCTTCGTTACTCGATATGGTTCATATGAGTACACCATCATGTCATTCGGTTTAACCAATGCTCCGGCCACATTCTCCCGTCTGATGAACTACATATTCATGGATTACCTCGACAAGTTTGTCATGGTCTATCTGGATGATATCCTGGTATACTCGAAGAACAAAGAAGAACATGCTGAACATCTTCGTCTTATTCTGGAAAGGCTTCGAGAGCATCAACTTTATGCCAAGTATTCCAAGTGCGAATTCTGGCTTCCCGAAGTAACCTACCTTGGGCATGTCATCTCCAAGGATGGTATTGCCGTCAACCTAGAGCAAGTTTAGGCTATTCTTGACTGGACCCCTCCGAAGATTGTCAAGCAAGTCAGAAGCTTTCTGGGACTTGCCAGCTATTGTCGCCGCTTTGTCGAGAACTTCTCCAAGATCATCAAGCCACTGACCAATCTGCTACACAAAGGCATTAAGTTTGATTGGACTGGAAAGTGTCAGGAAAGTTTCCAGGCACTAGGACAAGCTGACTTCTGCCCCAGTGCTTGCTCCCCCTGATTCTTGCAAGGACTTCGTCATCTATTGCGACGCTTCACGTCAAGGATTAGGTTGTGTCCTAATGCAGGAGCGCAGGGTGATTGCTTATGCCTCCCGTCAAGTGCGTCCTCATGAAGAAAACTACCCAGTGCATGACCATGAGCTTGCTGTGGTTATCTATGCACTGAAGCTATGGTGACAGTACCTTCTCGGTAATCGTTGCGAGATCTTCACCAATCATCAGAGTCTGAAGTACATGTTTACTCAGCCAGATCTGAACCTCCGTCAGCAATGATGGATGGAAGCTATTGCTGACTACAACTGCGGTATATCCTATACCCCTGGCAAGGCTAATGTAATGACCGATGCCCTGAGCCGCAAGTCTTATTGCAATAACCACATGGTTCGTAAATCTCAACCCGTCTTTATGAAGAGCTATGCAAGCTAAACCTTCAACTAGTTCCACATGGTTCTCTGAATAAGCTTGTCATGGAACCAACTCTTCTGAAAGCAATCAAGTCTGCTCAAGCCAAAGATGCTCATGTTGATCTGATGAAAAAGGATCTTGCCTTAGAGAAATCCAGAGATTTCTCACTTGGTGAAGATGAAACCTTATACTTCAGAGATCGTATTGTAGTACCCCAGTTTGAGCTTATGACAAAGAAGGTGATGAAAGAAGCGCATGACACCCATCTCTCTATTCATCCGGGAAGTACCAAGGTGTATCTAGACATCCGTCAGAAGTACTGGTGGTCTAAGATGAAGCAAGACATTGCTCGATATATTGAGGAATGTGACGTTTGTCATTGCGTCAAAGCAAAACATCAGGAACCGGCTGGACTTCTACAACCTCTCCCTATTCCTGAATGGAAATGGGATAAGATTCAGATGGACTTCGTCACTGGCCTTCCCAAGTCTCACAAAGGTAATGATGCTATCTTTGTCGTCATTGACCAATTCTCAAAGGTTGCTCACTTTCTGCCAGTCAAGGAGATAATCACTGCTAGTCAATTAGCAAACTTCTATATCTCCAGAATTGTATCACTGCATGGCATTCCGAAGGAGATCAGTTCAGACTGCGACAGTATATTCACTTCAAAGTTCTGGGATAGTTTCCAAGAGGCAATGGGAACTCATATAACCCGGAGCACTGCTTATCATCCCCAATCCCAAGGCCAAGTCGAACGAGTCAATCAAATTCTTGAAGACATGCTTCGGCCTTGCGTTATTTCTTTCGGCAAGAAATGGGAAGAATCTCTCCCTTATGCGGAGTTCTCTTATAACAATAGCTATCAAGCCAGCTTAAAGATGGCACCCTTCGAAGTGCTTTATGGACGTAAGTGCCGAACCCCTCTGAATTGGTCAGAAACCAGGGAACGAATGCTCATTGGTCCAGACATTATTCAACAAGCTGAAGAGCAGGTTCGCATTGTCCAGGATAATCTCAAGGTGGCCCAGTCCCACCAGAAGAGCAACTATGATCGGAAACACTAGGGTTCAACTTATCAACCTGGTGAACAAGCTTATCTGTGTGTCACTCCTTTGAGAGGCACTCATCAGTTTGGGGTCAAGGGTAAGCTAGCTCCGCGCTACATTGGTCCCTTCCACATTCTGGCCTGTCGTGGACTGGTGGCTTATCAGCTAGAGTTGCCACCTCAGTTCTCTCACGTCCATGACGTCTTCCATGTGTCGCAACTTCGTCGATGCTTCAAGGATCCAGAACGTGAACTGGATCCGGAACTGATTGAAGTGCAAGATGATCTCACTTATAAAGAGCATCCGATCCGCATTCTTGAAGAAGCTGAACATCGAACCTGCCAGAAGGTTACCAAGTTCCTCAAGGTGCAATGTTCAAATCATACTAAAGATGAAGCCACTTGGGAACACGAGGACAACCTTCGTGCTGAATATCCTGATCTTTTCCCTTCTACCTCTTAATTCTCGGTACGAGAATTTCTTTTAGAGGAGGAGAGTTGTAACACCCCTGTGTAATGATGCTACAGCAACCCCTGGGGTTAAGTTAATCCTTTTTCTAAACAAGTGTCTGTTCATCATTGTCTCCTGTCTCTTTCAAATTCTAGTTGAGTTCAATTTCAAATTTTGAGTGAAATTCAAATTGCTCAAACATGAAAACTAAAATGTTCATTTTGTGGAAAATAATCACTTGTTAATATTGGTGGTGAACCAACATTTTTGCAAAATGTTTAAGTGGCCTAAACTGCTTAAAACAGTGACCTAAGCAATAAATTAAATACCTTTTTAATTTATAAAATTGCAAACTATTTCAAAAGCCTCACAACCTTTTTTGTGGCAGTTACCAATATTTCTTTGAATTTGTTTTATCCAGTGGCATATTTTTGCAAAGTCATTTGTGGCTAAAAGAAAATGCAAAAGCTATTGGGAAAAAGAAAAATAGTAAAAGAAAAGGCAAAAAGGGAAAAAGAGAAAACTTCCCATGTTCCCCCCACTGGGCGTTGGCCTGACACGCCGGCCCAGCCAGCCCACTTTTCCCCCTCGGACGCCTTCTCCTCTTCCCCAAGTCGTGTCGCTACAGGGGCTGGCTCCTGCCGAACCACCTCACCGACGACGACCCCCGCGAGAGGATAAGGCCTCCATCGCCCCGACGCCTCGCCCCCCTTGCCTCCCAGTCGTCTGCCATCCCACTCCCTCGCTCTTTCTTCCCCTCTGGCCGAGCTCCTTCGAGCAGGCTCGCCGCCATCGCCACGTCGATTCCGCGGCCACCTCCTCCCGTTCGCCTCGCCGATGTGCTCGAACGCCTCCCCGATGTTGACTACGTCGACTACGCCGAACGGAATGAGCCGGGAAGCCTCTATGCCGCTGCCATCTTATTCTCCTTCCTTGGATCATCGTCGTCTATTGTCGTCGATTCCAGATGCTCCGCGCCTCCCCGAGCACACTGCCACCTCCCTACGGCTCCCGGTGAGCCACCGCATCTTCCCCCCTCTCCCGTACGTTTTTGCCGCCCGTAGCCGCCGCTCCGCTAGCACCCGCATGCGTCGCTGTCGACGAGCTCGTTGTCGTCGTTGTGGCCTTTGACACGCTCGCCCGAGCTCACCGTTGTGCTCCTGGGGTTCCTAGGAGCCCAACGCACACGCGCACGCCCCCTCCCGTGCCTCCTAGCACCGTCCCCGATGAGCGCCCGAATGCATCACCGCGGAGCTCGCCGCCGCCGAGGCTCCGGTGACCATTTGGTCATGGGCTCAAGCTTGTTAGACTCGTCGCACCACGGGGATCCTCCCCAGCCTTTCCGTTCGCTTTGTAGCGCACTGCTTCATCATCTCCGTCGCACATCCGAGCCATATCACCGCCACGACTCAACGCGGTAGCCCTGTCGATCTCCCCTGCTCGTTCTGCCGCCACCAACCGATGTGGGATGAAGAGCCCGTTTGAAAGAGTCTAACCGCGTTCCAAATGGTGCCCCCTAGCGCAATTCCGACGCGTTCCGGCGAAGTGCCGCCGCGGATTTGGTCGCTGGAGCTCTCTCCGGCGCCGATGTGGCACAGTAGGCCCCGCCCCTAGGTCGCTGACCAGTGGGCCTGGGTGGCCCAATTGACTGGGTTGACCCAGTTAACTGCTGACTGGGCTGCCCAGTGAGACTGACGTATGGGACCCACTTGTTTAAAACGTTTTATAAATAAATATGCTAATTAAAATATGTTAATTAATTAGTAATTAGTTAGTGATTGACACCAGGGGCCCACCCCTCTAATTAGCCTATTAGTTTAGTTTAAATTACTGTTAGACTAACAGAGGCTGACATGTGGGTCCCACTGGACCCACAGGTCAGGTTTGACCCTGGTCAGCGAGTCTGTTGACTGCTGATGTCATCCCCACGCAATGCCGATGTCATAATGAATTTCTATTAATTTAAATAATTTCAGAATACTTTTAAAACTTTAGAAAATCGTAGATAATAAATGGTAACTCGAATGAAAATGTTTTCTACATGAAAGTTGCTCAGAAAAATCCAACGAATCCGAATACGCGGTCCGTTCATCTGTAACATGCCCCTAGCATGCTGAACATGGAACCATCCCCTCTCTTTTGTCTTTCTGGAATCCGTCTAACGTTGGGAAATCATCCTAGGATGTCTTCCCCCTCCGTCTACAGCATGTAGCACTACACTAGGTCAACCCTAGCTCTGCCTATCATCATTTCATGCTTAGTGATGCATCTGTTTGCTCTGTATTTACTATTTCATTCCCCCCTCTTCTCTTCGGTAGACCCCGAGACCGATGCTGCCCCTGTGATTGACTACCTCGTCGACGACCCTTCTTTTGCAGCAAAGCTTCCAGGCAAGCAAACCCCCCTTGAGCACTCTGATGTCACCCATTTCTTTCCCTCTCATGCTTGCATTAGAACTGCTACTGCTTTTTGTATGATCCTATTCTGATGCATAGCCTGTTTTTGTTACCTGCTTTCATACCTTACCTGCTTATTCTAAACTTCTTAGTATAGGTTGATTAGAGATCCATCAGTGACCCCCACCTTGTCCCAGTTGCCCTTGCTTTATGTTTGATGACTCAATCAACGTGATCGATGTCCAGGCCCTGACACCGCACATCACCCCCTTAGCTGTATGACTCTGCAGAGTTACTATCGAGTGCTGAGGGTGATACCTCATCAGCACTTCTGATGTTAACCCTATAGTGTAGCTATTTGGTCGTGGCCATTGAGGGTGATTCCTCGACCACTCCCGATAATGACTCTGTCGTGCAACCCCTTAAGTGTGGACTAACGAGGGTGATTCCTTCAAGTCCACCTTGATGGTTACATCAAGTGGGAATCCATCGAGGGTGATTCCTCAGGTTTCCCCCTTGCTGTTTCGGACACATGGTTACTTTGACTTACCACAGAGCCATGGTGACATCGGGTCGGCCCCGAGGGGTACCTGCGAGTGATGTGAAGTCGGGTTGATCTGGAGGATACTCGCAAGTTTTCCACGCGGCGCGGCCAGGCATTCTTGGCGCTTGCTGCAAGTCCGTGAGACGAGGTGATGGGACCACATATGGTGGATCATTGAACGTTACCGCACTATCAAGACGCTAACGGTTTGGATATTTGATCCGAGTAGGCCTTTGGCCTTTTTCGCACTAACCACCATGTGGGAATAAGTATGGGCACTCTGCGTCGTATGTATCTGCCGAATGCTCAACGGACGTCAGCGATGGAGCGGCGCGCGCCGGATTGGACTAGAATGCCTCACCTTGTATAAGGGAGGCTAGGTCTGCTCACCGGCCGTGTACGCAACATGCAGGATTGTTGTAACACCCACAATGCGGCTATATCTCCCACGTGTCGGGCACGACTTAGAGGCATAGCCGCATGGTAGGCATGTCGCAAGAGGCACTACAAAAAATACACTTCCGTGATGATATGTGCTTGTCATAGTAGGTCGCTTTTTTGTCATGCATGTACATCCATGACAAATTTATGACAGAATCAAGATAGTCATACCTGTGCCGTCGTAGAAGTGTTCCATGACATTACCAAAATTATCATCACGGAAGTGTCCACTTCCATGACGATAAATCGCGCGTCACATAAGTGCTTTCGTCAAGGGTGACCGACATGTGGCATCCACCGTAACAGAACGCCATTAAGCTATCGAGTCGGGTTTTGGATCCGATAACCCATTAACAACCCCGACCAATGGGGATTTTCCATGTGTAAAATCATCATTGGCTAGAGGAAACACGTGTCGGCTCATCGTTGGGACAGATGTCATCCACTCATTGGATAGGAGGCGCCTATGATAGGTCGACACGTGGCATGACCCAACAGTGGCCCATTCCTGTGAAAAAGGCCGGCCCAGTAAAAATTAGCAGGCTGGCCCATATAAGGCCTACTTGTGTCAGGTCCATTTAAGCCCACGGCCCATACGAGATGTGCCAATTCGGCCCGTTAAAGATTTGACACCATTGCAGCCCATTGTCAGTTCGAGCCCGTTAATAGCCCGCTATATATTTGGGCTCAATATTGGCCCGATGAGATTTCAGCCTGTTAACGGCCCATTTAATGGATGGGCCAATTTTCAGGATGTACATCTTTCGGCCTTTTAGCGACCCATTTAAATGTTGGGCTAATTTCTGGTCTGGTGTGTCTTTCAGCCTGTTGATGGCCCATAAATCTGATGGGCCATTTTTAGTCGGACCTGAGTTTCGGCCTTTTAGCGGCCCATTTAAATGTTGGGCCAATTTCTGGCCCGGTGTCACTTTCAGCCTGTTGACGGCCCATAAATCAGTTGGGCCAATTGTAGTCGGACCTGAGTTTTGGCCTTTTAGCGACCCATTTAAGTGTTGGGCCAATTCCCGGCGCTGTGTGCCTTTTGGCCTGTTAACGAACCATAAATGAGTTGGGCCATTTGTAGTCGGACCTTAGTTTTGGCCTCTTAACGGCCCATGCCCTTCATGGTCCAATACCAGCCCGGTTTCTCTTTCGGCCAGCTAAAGGCCCACAACACAGTTGGGCCGTTTACAATAGGACCTGACTTTCGGCCTCTTAGCGGCCCATGCTCTTCATGGTCCAATACAAGCCCGCTGTCTCTTTCGGCCTGCTAAAGGCCTACAGTATAGTTGGGCTATATGTAGCCCAAACTTAGTAACGACCTGTTAACGGCCCATGAAATAAATTGGGGCCACCTGTTGCCCGCTTCGATGTCGTCCTGTTAACGACCCGGGAGGTAAGAGGGCCGACCATTAACTTTCGGCCTAGTAACGGCCCATTAACTTAATGGGCCCACTAAAGTTCGTTCATGTCTTTAGGCCAAATTAGATAATTTGAGTCCATTACGACGAGCAAAGGTACGACATACAGGGTACAACGTTGCACATCCAGGATATATTACAGGAAATTATATCCACTGGGCAATCAAAGATTGATGCCAGTGCAAATAAATGAGCAGAACCTAACCATCTACAACGTCACAATCTGCAACCTCAGCACAGATGACGCCCATAAGCATGTGGGCAAGTTCTTGCTGCTTTGCTGCACTGTCTCTGAAAACATTGATCAGTTGTTGTGTCGCACGACTCTGCACCTCTGATTCATCCACCATTTCCATCATTGCTTCAGCCATTAATTGGTTCACAAACATACATTTATTCCATCTCATTCGAGACAGAGGATACTGAACAGATTCAGATGGCGATTTTGGCAGGCTTGTATTATTGATAGTGGAGAGTGTCTTGACCACTGCATGATAACATAAATTAGGACGGGAACCAAACAGATTAATCATGAGTTATTGCCATATTACCTGGCCTAGATTTACTGGAAAGAAACAATGGGGTTGCCTTGCTGTTTTCAGAGTTTGTCTTCTTATCTTCAGCAGCCTGCACAAAATTAACACACTAGCATTGCTATCCTTGGCCAAGTCAGATAATAGGAAAGCAACATTGACACAACGAACGTTTGGGAAACTAGCCTACACCAAATTAACACAATATGGCACAGCTATCATCAGCCAGGTAAGGTAATACGAAAGCAACATTGACACAATGAATGCATGGGCAACTAGAGAAGCACTACAATTCAGTAATGTGCGTGATATGAGATAGCACATTCATGCAGCTCAGTACGCAAAACTACCAGGCAGTTTTCCTTACAAAAATCAACATTGGCGCCTTTAAAATTTTGCTACAACTAATTTTAGATTAGATAAAGGTTAGATTTAGGCCGATTAACAAAATACATGCTGATGTAAAAATATAGTGATATACAACAGGTACTTACATCAGCACTGGAGCACAGAGAATTC
>NC_053024.1:100680399-100711531 GCF_003073215.2 Triticum urartu
AATACTCCACCTTTGACCATCAATGTCTTCATACATTTTTAGGGGTCATCTCTGGTAGGAAAACCGAATCAATGAGGGACTTCTACCTGTGTTATCCTGCAATTCTCACAAACACATTAGTCCCTCAACTAGGTTTGTCGTCAATACTCCAAAACCAACTAGGGGTGGCACTAGATGCACTTACAATCTCCCCCTTTTTGGTGATTGATGACAAACTAGTTGAAGTTTTCAACGGGGAATATAATATGTGAAATTGTAAAGGATAAGGAATTGTCTTCATAAGTTGCAAGGGCTCCCCCTGAAGATGTGCATATAAGTAATTTGCTTTTGGAATGCAAATGCACATGGCAGGTTGTACTTGTGGAGATCCACTTCAACTTATGATGACAATTCATTATGCATGTGAAGATATATGACGATAATGACATGCATAATGATCTAAGTGATCTAAGTGCCTGCAAAATGATCTATGTGCGGAATTTATCGTCGCACATGCGGGATTTATCATCGCATCACAAAGTGGCAAATAATGGCAGACGACCATTGAGTTTAAGTGTTACAACTCAAAGAACCAAATGTATCAAAACGAGAGTTGTAAACACGAAGCAAAATATAAAGCACCCGCCCATATGGACCCGCTTGAAGACTATCAAACTCATATGCTTCTCCCCCTTTTGTCAGTAAGGACCAAAAAGGTTTGAAGACATAGAGCATCTACTCGTTCCCATGAAGAGTAGGTGAAGCAGCAGGGTCGTCGGTGGTGTTCGGCGGTGCAGAAGCGTTGGAGCAGTGTCGAAGCGTGCTGAAGGAGGTGGCGGTGAAGTAGCATCGTCTTCATCCTCGATCACTCTGGCATTCACAGTTGCAGTAGAGGAAGAGAACTCAGAGTCTTCAAGAGATGGAGTTCGTCGCAGCACTGCCCTTCGAGGAGGTGTGGAGTCAAACTTGAAGCGTTCAGAGAAGCCATCCTCTTGAAGATCATCTTCAGAGCACATCAGCGTCAGCCCTTTCCATGTGCGTCGAGAGGTTTCATGGGCAACAAAAGCATTCTTGGTGGCAAGATTGCGAATGCGGTTGACATCCACCAAGAGGCTTTGCATTTGGCGCTTCAGCCAGTCATGATGCCTATCCTGTTTCTGATGAAGAGCCACCAGAAGCTCTCGGTCATTAAGAACACGAGTGCGCTTCTTGGGTCGTTGGGCAATTGTGCTGTCGGTGGCTTCAGTAAGGGCAGGATGTGGTGCACGTGTAGTTCCAGCCAAAGGATCACACGAGTGACTGCTTCAACTCCTTCAATGTTCTGAGAAAAACTTTGATGCTCCGCATTCTGAAGACTTAGAGGTTCCTTGGCAGGCTCAGGATAGATGGCTTCAATAGACATATCCACATCAGGCAGAAAGATCCGATGATTGCGAGCAGATGGCTGATATGAGATAGCGGAGTGAAGTTTGATCAGCCGCATTACCCATGGGGCGTAGAACTTCAAGCCAAAAAGATCAGAGCCTGATGCAGCAAGTTGGCGAATGAAGAAGTCCTGTGCATTGAAGCATTTGCCATGAAGAATATAGAAGACCAAAGTCTTCATTGCACCTTCCAGCTTGGCATGTGGAGAGTGTCCTTTGATGGGCCAGAGAGTTCGCCTTATGATGTGATAAATAGTCCTTGGCAGATACTCAAGGTCTTCAACAAAGAACTCTTTGGGATATGCAGCATCTTGGGGCAATGGCTTCATCATACTGAGCATCTGACTCATGTTAGGTTCAGGCTTCTGAAAGATGCTCTCCACAGCTTCACTGTGAAGTTGACAGCCAGATTCGTAGAGATCGCCAGGAGTGGGTAGACCAGTGAGCTCAATGATGTCAAAGGCTTTGGCTTCGTGATGAACGTTTCCTGTCATCCACTCCAGGACCCAAGTCTTCGGATCTCTGTTTACCGCGGATGTGAAGTGTGGCATAGAATTGGAGCAGCAACTCTTCATTCCAATGCTCTTGATCGGTGACGAACGGCAGCAATCCAACCTCTTTGAAGCAATCCAGAGCTTCTTCCAGACAGGGCAGACCAGCTATTGCTTCAATGTCAAGACGCTTGTGTGGGAAGATGCGACCTTGATTGTATAGAATGCAGGAGTAATAGCTTCGCTGCGGATAGCTCCAGAACCGATCAGATGATATTCTTTCCCTTGAGTAGGGGTTCCTGGAGCTATTGAAGAAAGTGTTGTCTGCTGAAGCCATTGACATTGAAGGATCCAGGTGCTGATGCAGGACCTGGAAACCTGGGCAATCTTGGGATTGGCTTCTGTACCTGAGGCCTGTGCTCAACATGATAGTCGAACTGAGGACCAGCAGCAGGCGCAGGAACAGAAGCAGTGGGATCAGTGGCTTCGCTGACTTCTGGTGCTTGGGTTGGTGAAGGCTCCACATTAGCTTCAGCCATGACAGCGTCAGTGGCTTCATTGGTGTTGGTGGTGGCAGCCTCAAGATTTTCAACCTCCACTTGACGAGCTGGAGGGTCGGTCACAGTCACGTTCTCCTCGAGAACAGCTTCTTGGTGGGACAGGGGAGTAGCAGCTTTTGGGGCTTCTTCTTCATCGGCTGATGCAGCCGGAATGTCTTCAGCAGCTTTAGCTTCAGACTCAGAGACTGGAGGCCTTGGTCCTTTGCGAAGCCTGCGCAACGCTGGCGACGCCTGTGGAGTTGGAGTTGGCTGGGCCTCAAAGTCTTCTTCCTCTTGTGGGCGATCAGCCCATGAAGCATCCTGAGCAATTGAGCGTCAGAGGACGACCAATGCTGATGAGTTCGCTGTGCGTTAGCACAGGCGATGATACCTGTTGGTGCTCGAGCTGAGGAAGGACTGCATCATCTTCAACATGGTCATGGTGACCAATGTCTTCAGCAGCGATGGGATCAGCTGCTGGAAAGTCTTCAGCTTCATGAGCCTCTGTGAAAGTAGGCTCATGGATTGTCAGTTGGCGCTCTTGAGGTTCAGCGTCAGGACGAACCATGGAAATGGGTTCAACAATCAAAGGCTCTGTGGGAGCAGCTCGTTCCTTCTTGGTCTTCCTCTTCTTCTTAGAGGGGGCACTAGCAGAGGCTTCAGGATGTTTCCTCTTCCTTGCTTCAGCCTCAGCAGTCCTCGTCTTCTTCAGCTCTGAAGCGGTTGAACGGGCCTTTGGCTTCGAGCCAGTCATGCTAGTGGGGAAGACAATGGGATCTGCTTCCTGCCTTGGTGCGTTAGGGTCGGCCACAATGGGCTTCTTCTTCTACTTAGCAGCCATCCTGGGATCAATGCCCGGACGCCCAAGGGCCTTGCGCTTCTCAGCCTCGTTGTAGCCTTGCACACACTTGTCAGCCAGGCTCTTCATGCGCTCCCGAGAACCCTGAGCTTCTGCGCGTTTCTTGAGAAAGGCTTCTTTGAGCTCGTGCAGCATAATCTTGAAGTTTTTCACCTCTTGCACGCTGAGCTTGGCCATATGCTTCTTGAACTGAGCCTTTTCATAGTCAATCTTTTGCTTCAGTTCGACGATGCGCTGAGCGAGAGCTAGCTCTGAAGCAATGGCGCCATGGAAGGCAACACTGAGGCCAATGGGTAGTTGCAGATCTTCGAAGCTGATGTTGGGCGTGTCAAACCACTCATCAATGAAGTTGTGGATGATTGTCATGTCAAAGAGAGGCAGATCATTGAAGATTTCTGCTTCTTCTTTGCTCTTGATGAGTTGCTCAAGAGCATCATCTGCAAGATCTTCATCACTGGACAGATCAATTGTTGGAAATATGCCCTAGAGGCAATAATAAATTGGTTATTATTATATTTCCTTATTCATGATAATCGTTTATTATCCATGCTAGAATTGTATTGATAGGAAACTCAGATACATGTGTGGATACATAGACAACACCATGTCCCTAGTAAGCCTCTAGTTGACTAGCTCGTTGATCAATAGATGATTACGGTTTCCTGACCATGGACATTGGATGTCGTTGATAACGGGATCACATCATTAGAAGAATGATGTGATGGTCAAGACCCAATCCTAAGCCTAGCACAAAAATCGTGTAGTTCATATGCTAAAGCTTTTCTAATATCAAGTATCATTTCCTTAGACCATGAGATTGTGCAACTCCCGGATACCGTAGGAGTGTTTTGGGTGTGCCAAACGTCACAATGTAACTGAGTGGCTATAAAGGTACACTACAGGTATCTCCGAAAGTATCTGTTGGGTTGGCATGAATCGAGACTAGGATTTGTCACTCCGTGTAACGGAGAGGTATCTCTGGGCCCACTCGGTAAGACATCATCATAATGTGCACAATGTGATCAAGGAGTTGATCACAGGATGATGTGTTACGGAACGAGTAAAGAGACTTGCCGGTAACGAGATTGAACAAGGGATTAGGATACCGACGATCGAATCTCGGGCAAGTATCATACCGCTAGACAAAGGGAATTGTATACGGGATTGATTAAATCTTTGACATCATGGTTCATCCGATGAGATCATCGTGGAACATGTGGGAGCCAACATGGGTATCCAGATCCCGTTGTTGGTTATTGGCCGAAGAGTTGTCTCGGTCATGTCTGCATGGTTCCCGAACCCGTAGGGTCTACACACTTAAGGGTTGATGACGCTAGGGTTATAGGGAATAGATATATAGTGGTTATCTGTCGTGGTTTTGTCACGGCAGATGTCCTATTGAAAGGACTTAGTCGTGGAGCCATCGCTACGGGTTAGCTTGAAGGGGTTAAAGCGGACACAAGAACGCAAGAGAGTTTATACTAGTTCGGCCCCTTCAATGAAGGTAAAGCCTACCTCTAGTTGTGATGGAATTGATGGGTGTTTCGATGACTAGGGAGCAAATAAGCTTCGCCTATGTCTCGAATTGTTGTCTGTTGTCCCTGAACCGCCGCCGGGTCGTCCCCTTATATACATGGGTGACGCCTGCCGGTTCAGAGAGTCCCAACACCGGTTCATACTCGTATCCGGGTTGGTCTCTCCTTGTTCCTAACTTATATTACAAGTATATGCACAAAGCTGATGTACGGCTACAGGTTGTAAACCGACTACGGGCCCTGGGCCTTTATCTGCCTCTTTGGGCTTTAACACCTTTGAACTACTGATGGAGTTAATCCGGCCCAGGTAGGCCGGTTTATGCCCAGTAGTAATATCCCCAACATTAGGCCCCAGATTGATTTGAACAGGTTCATGTCAATCCTTAGCAAAATCTTCGTCTTCAACATCTTCTTGTAGTTGTTGAACCGCCGTGACGTCATCTTCTCGTTTGCTGTAAACCGGCGTGACATCATCTGTCATAAAGAAAACATCCATGATATCTTCTTGTTTAATAGATTCGCAATGACCGAGGTGACCGCCCTACTTCCAAAATCTGCGGTCCCTTGATTCCCGCGCCTGACACATGTCCTTTGCCTTATAAATAGGCCCGAAGGGTCATTTCTTTTCCCCTTCGTGCCCTTCCTTTCGTCTTCCTCGCGTTCAGTCTCAGAGCTCCGCCGCGCCGTCGTCTTCTGCATCACCCTTGGCCGCTGCATCAACTTGAACGCGCCAGAAAGCCGCGGCGACCTTCCGCGTTTTCCTCAGCTCTGGTAGGTCTTCTGTTCTTCTCAACATAGATCTGATCTAGGGCTTCGTGTTCTTGCGGTGTTCATCACTTGTTCATACTCATGTACTATCTCCTGGATGCACAGGCGAACCCTTGCTTTGTGTAGCGGTAACTTTAGTATCCCGCTAGTTTCCTGCCCAAAACCATAGATCTCACATATACTTCTGCCCATTGATTCAATACTGTTCTGCTTTGATCTTCGACTATTTTTCTTATTTTCTGAACTTGCTTCAGATCCAACGCCGTAACAAGACCTTGTGAAACCTGTTTCTGCATACTTAACCATCCGCAATCTCAATTGCTTCAATGTTTAGATCAGGCGGTTTAACCTGATAGAAAATTTTCCAAACCGGTATATGCCATTAGTCCCCTTGTTGAACCGCCATATGTTGTTGCTTCATAAAACTCCGGTTTAGATAGATCTGCTTCGGTTTAACGTTGCACATATCAATATACCTTGTAGATTTCATCATGGCCAAGCAAGTGTATGAGTGCAACCGGGTCCCTTCTTGCGTCACAGAGGATCAACTGGACGATTTAGTCCTGATTGGCGCCTTGGGCAGCAAAGACACCATCCATTGGAGGGCTCCTGGCAAAGAATGCCCCCCACACCTCGAGAAGGAGAGGTTGTTGTCTTCGTAGACCACTTAGCCCGGGGTTTTAAACCGCCCGGTTCTAAATTTTACCGGGATGTTCTAGCTGATTTCCAACTCCATCCGCAAGACACTGGCCCCAACTCTGTTACAAATATGTGCCACTTCCAAGTGCTCTGTGAGGTGTTCTTTCAAGAGGAGCCCACAGTGGAATTATTCAGAGATCTTTTCCATCTAAACCGCCGTACTGAGTTTACTGATGGCTCTAATACGGAGTTGGGTGGCATGGCGATTCAAAAAAGGAAAGAGGTCACATACCCTCACGCCAAGCTGCACAGTCACCCCAAGGAGTGGAATCAGACATGGTTCTACTGCAAAGACACCTCCCCTGCTGGTGAGAATCCCTTGCCTGGTTTTCGTCCGGAGCGGCTCAGCAATACCCATCCTTTTCCTCAACGATTGACTGCCCAGGAGAGAAGCAAATATGCTCCCCAGCTGTCAAAGCTCAGAGCCTTTATGGCCAACGGTTTAACAGGGGTTGACCTTGCTCGCTGTTGGATATCATGGAGCATACTGCCCCTTAGTCAGCGCTCCGGTTTGATGTGCGAATATACTGATAGTGTGGATGACCCACTGCGACATTCAAGACTCCAGCTGTTCCGGTGAAGAAATCACGGAGGCTGTGCGTAAGATACTGAATGAACCGGAGCACATCTGCGCTAGAACCGGCCTGCTTCCCTTCTGTGCCACCAACAAACCGCCAGCTGTAAGACTTTGATTTTTCTCTTTGCTGAATCTGTTATCGATATGTCTGGCCATTGTTTCTAATATCAGTGTCTGCATAATCAGGGTGATGACCGTTTTGGAGCAAAAAGCTGCCGCAGGAGAAACCAGAGAAAACAGATAAACCGGAAAGAGCAACCCGGCAAAAAACTAAAGCTGTGAAGAAGACTCGCCCACCGGAAAAGAACCACTGCATCTTCTAATCCGGCCCCTGATGACGAGGTGGATAATCCGGACTTTGAGGTAGAGCTTGACTCACTTGGTTTATTTTTCATGCATCTTATTGATGATGATATTTGTCAGGATGATGCCGAAGCCAGCCATGCGGATGTTGCAGAGGTAATTATTCTCTCTTCCGATTCAGAAACTTTGCCTTCACAAAAAATCCGTCAGGCAAACCGGAAAGTTAAATTTTCTCATCCTCTTGCTTATTTGGATCCTAAACTTCTTATGAAGACTCAACAACACGAAGCTCGCCGCACCACCCGGCACAGCGGCCAGGTAGTTACCTCGCCGGTTTACCGAACAGTCCGGTTCGGAAACGTCATTCCGAGGTCTCTAATTCGCTTGTCAGTTTTGTCCTAAAGCGGGCTGCTTTCGTCAACCTCTTAATCCGTCTGACTCCGATTATCAGGCTATTTCCCACTCATCTTCTGGCGAGTCGTCGGCTACTCAGCTCCCACCGCTCAAAACGGTGCTTGGGTAAGCTATATTATTGTGATGTTTGCAGTACATTGCCTTAGAACATATGCTGTATTTGAATTTTGTTATTCTTCTCAGGGCCAAACCTAGGCCAAGCAAGAAGGCCCGCCTGGACAAAGCGGCCGAAGAAGATGTCATTCTTGAACCAGGCAAGACACCCAATCTTGAAGCGGCTATTCCTGAGGATATTCCCAATGATCCACCGCAGCCAGATGATGATCTTACTGCTGAGGAAGACCTACTGATACCTCAGGTCCTATCCATCAGCCCACAGGTTCCCTCCGGGTTGAAAGCTCCACCGGTCTCGCAAAACCTACTGACAAGCCAACAGCTCCAGTGCAAACCGGCGGTACGAATGATGATGAAGTTGTCATTACTGGCACTGGCCATACTGAGCCAAGCCCTGTCGCTTTATCCAAACATTCTGCCAAGGAGGAATTAGCTGCTTTTGGCAAAGGCAAGTGGAATGCTGATCTGACGGCTTACGCTGCTCTGAACGCCCGAGATATCCATTCCGGCTATCTGAACCGGCTGTATACCAGCCGTGACTATGAAGCGGTCTGGTTAATATGATGAAGGATAAATATGAGGTAACTTCCATATGCTCCTTCCTGCTTGTATGCTTTCATTCTTGCTTGACTCTCCTAGCCCCTAAGGGCCGATTTGAAATATTCTTTCAAACCGGGACTTAATAATATGAATCTTGATGCTTTGAAATTTGCTGATGTAGTCCCCAAGGGCCGGTTCAACTTAGCGTAGTTAAACCGGTACTTTAAGTAATTGAAACTGCCGCATCAGAATACATATGATCAAATAGCCATTAGCCCCCAAGTGCCAAGTTGAATACTTGTATTGAGCTTGGGACTTTGTAAACAATTGAAAGATGAAGATCGAATATGCATTAGCCCCCAAGTGCCAAGTTGAATACTTGTATTGAGCTTGGGACTTTGTAAACCATTGAAAGATGAAGATCGAATATGCATTAGCCCCCAAGTGTTAAGCACATAACTTGTTATGTGGTTGGCACTTGAATCCTTCTACCAATTTTGCTGAAGCATATATCTGTATGCATGCAGGCGGAGCTAAAAGACGAAAGAGAACCAAGTCATCGATCTTCAAGAAGCCCTGAAAACCCAACAAGCTGAAACCTCCAAAGCAAAAGAGGAATTGGCCAGTGCTTTAAGCGCCATGGAACAACTTAAGGAAACTTCAAAAAGAAACGGGCGGACTGGGCCACTGAGAAATCCGCTTTGATCAAACGAGCAGAGGATGCTGAGGCTGCACTAAAACCAGTGGCAGATGAACTGACCAGCATAAAGCGGCACGTGCATGCCATGACTACTGCTATCTTTGGTAAGCCAGTTCCTACTGAATTGGCTCTGCCTTCTGACAAAGTCGCCGGTTTATTAACCCTTTATGGTATTTCAGGGACACGCATTGGTCACTTGGGGTCAGATGTACGGAAGAAGCTAAAAGCCGCCTATACATTGGTTGAACAATTGTATACTGGTGCCCAGCGGATCATCTGTACCGCCTCTCATAACAAACCGGCGCCTACTTTGATTCAAGATACTCTGATGAAACTGTCAGTGCTTCCTGCCCGGATTGAAGAGCTAAAGAAATCTGCTGCTCGAACGGCGCAATCAATGCTTTAATCCGGGCAAAAGCCTGGGTGCCGGATTTTGATCCTGTTGAAGCGGCTCAGGGCTATCCCAGCTTGAAGGAAGACGGATCAGAATTCGGTGAAGCGGATCTGCGAGCGATAAACCGGGAGGTGCGTCCACTAGCTTGTCAGTTGGCTGAGGAAGCAGACTTGTCTCGTTATCAAGCGCAATATGACAGTCAGAACAAGCGAATAGCTGCGCCAATCCATGAATCGGAAAATCTGATTCCTCCAATCCGTAAGCATACTTACGCTCCCGATATTGACCCGTCCTTGCTGATCCACGATGAAGCTGTTTTTCAAGCATTAATGGGAATCGACTGGACAACTGTGGATTTCCAGCCACTGGGTAGGGATACGGAGGCTGAAGCGGCGCAGGACGACCCACAACCATCAGGCCAGGCTGGTGACCAAGCTTGAACCGGACGCCGGTTTAAAACTGCCTCTTCTTCGCGAAAAACAATTATATTATTATGGGCACCATGTTGCCTTGTAATAGGCTAGCTGATACCTTTGATGTTGATATGCCTTCGTGCATAATTTGTTCTTCCTGTGGCAATGAACTTTCCAAAACTTTCTGAAATGAAAAATTCGTCAAGTGCCACCGCGGTTGTACCGTCAGGCGGAATATGATGTCTGCATATATGAAATCAAAACAAAATTTTAAGTATGACCAAATTTTGAGATACATAATACCTGCCGTCATTGAGCGTGAAGTTGGCTTGGCCAATCTTGAAGCGGAGTTTTGCAAACCCATACTGTTGGAGGAGATAACAGCTCCTGTATATATATATGACGCTGGTTTACCATGTAAACCGTGCCGGGTTATGAATAAACACCGTGTTACTCCATAAGAGGATGTTAACAACAAGGATCAAACCGGACAAATAGTCTCCGGATTGACGTGAACTGTGTTCCGTCAATTGATTGGTTAAAAAACTTTGTCGGTTTAAAGAACACAATAAAAAGCAAAAAAAACCTTCAAAGAAAAGTATGAAGCAAAAGCAACGACAAAAACGTTTGCCAAAAAAGATTTATTTAAGCTGATCAAATGGCGTAACCATGGCCAAACACGACCAAGCTCCCGTTAGGTGTAACTATGGTTCTAGTTAGCCAGGTCCCCAAGTGATTCTTGTGGCATTTATGCCGACCAAATGGCGTGGTCATGGTTCGGGTTCGACCAAGCCCCCAAGTGATTCTGTGGCCTTAGGCCGATCAAGAGGCATGACTGGTTCAGACATGACCAAGTCCCCAAGTGATCTGGTGGCTTTCGCCTATCAAGAGGCATGGTATTGGTTCGGACACGACCAATCCTCCAAGTGATATAACACGATGCTTTTAGCAAAGCGAACTCAAGGGGTAAACCGGAGGCCGCTTTAGAGCAACTCCGTGTAACCTCACATGATGTAAAAGAACAGATACCCCGCTTTAGCTGAGGTTCCGGTTTATTATACTTAATCATAATATATACATTGTATGTACATAAGTATAGCCAATGGCTCAGGTATAGTAAGGCCGAAGATGAGCTATATTCCACGGCCTGTTAGTCTCTTCCTCTGATGTACGTGAGTCCTTATGCTCTCGAATATCGATCAGATAGTACGACCCGTTGTGCAGATTCTTGCTGACCACGAAAGGCCCCTCCCAAGGTGGGGATAGCTTATGCATATCAGTCTGATCTTGGATGAGCCGAAGCACCAAATCTCCTTCCTGGAAGGCTCTGGTTCTGACTCGGCGACTGTGATAACGACGAAGATCCTGCTGGTAAATCGCCGATCGGGCGGCTGCGATGTCACGCTCTTCATCCAACCGGTCCAAAGCATCTTGCCGTGCTGTCTCGTTGTCCGCTTCAATATAAGCCGTGACACGAGGTGAATCATGACGGATATCACTGGGGAGAACCGCCTCCGCTCCATAAACCATGAAGAACGGTGTGTATCCTGTTGATCTGTTGGGTGTTGTATTGATGCTCCATAACACAGATGGTAATTCTTCTACCCAACAACCCGGCGTTCTCTGCAAAGGAACCATGAGCCGGGGCTTGATGCCTCTCAAGATCTCTTGATTAGCTCTTTCTGCTTGACCATTGGACTGTGGATGTGCCACTGATGAAACGTCGAGCCGGATGTGCTCCCGTTCGCAGAACTCCTTCATAGCACCTTTGGATAAATTGGTACCATTATCTGTGATAATACTGTGCGGAAAGCCAAACCGGAAAATCACCTTTTTGATGAACTGAACCGCCGTGGCCGCATCACACTTGCTAACAGGTTCTGCCTCCACCCACTTTGTAAACTTGTCCACCGCCACCAGGAGGTGGGTCTTCTTATCTTTGGACCTTTTGAAAGGCCCAACCATATCCAGCCCCCAAGTCGCAAACGGCCAAGTAATTGGAATCATCCTCAATTCTTGAGCCGGTACATGAGCACGTCTTGAAAACCTTTGGCAACCATCACATCGTCTGACCAGATCCTCGCATCAGCATGAGCAGTTAACCAATAGAAACCATGGCGAAACGCTTTAGCCACCAGAGACTTTGAACCGGCGTGGTGACCACAATCTCCTTCGTGGATCTCCCGCAAAATTTCACGGCCTTCTTCAGGAGACACGCAACGTTGAAAAGCTCCTGATACACTGCAATGATGCAACTCACCGTTGATGACAGCCATGGACTTGGATCGCCGGATTATCTGCCGGGCCAGAATCTCATCTTCTGGCAACTCGCCCCGGTTCTTGTACGCCAGATAAGGAAGCGTCCAATCCGGAATAACATGAAGAACTGCCACCAATTGAGCCTCCGGATCAGGAATGGCCAAATCCTCTTCACCAGGGATCTTCACCGACGGGTTGTGCAGCACATCCAGAAAAACATTGGGTGGGACCGGTTTGCGCTGAGAGCCCAGCCGGCTTAAAGCGTCCGCCGCTTCATTTTTCCGCCGGTCCACGTGGTCCACCTGATAGCCTCTGAAATAACCTGCAACAATATCCACCTCACGACGATATGCTGCCATGAGTGGGTCCTTGGAGTCCCAAGTGCCAGACACTTGCTGAGCCACAAGGTCCGAATCACCGAAGCACTTAACTCGACTTAGATTCATCTCCTTAGCCATCCGAGAGACCATGGAGCAAGGCTTCATACTCAGCTGCATTGTTAGTACAAGGGAACATTAAACGGAGAACATAACAAAACTTATCACCTCGTGGGGAAGTTAATACGACTCCAGCCCCCGAGCCTTCCAACTGCCTGGATCCGTCAAAATGGATGGTCCAATACGTATGATCCGGCTTTTCTTCAGGTGCTTGCATTTCCGTCCAATCATTGATGAAATCAACAAGTGCTTGAGACTTAATCGCTGTCCGAGGCACATATTTCAAACCGTACGGCCCCAGCTCTATAGCCCACTTTGCAATCCGGCCAGTTGCTTCCCGGTTCTGGATGATATCTCCCAAAGGAGCAGAACTGACCACCGTAATTGGGTGCCCTTGGAAGTATTGCTTAAGCTTCCGGCTTGCCATAAAAACTCCGTACACCAGCTTCTGCCAATGCGGATACCTTTGCTTGGACTCAATGAGTACCTCGCTGATATAATAGACCGGACGTTGAACCGGATGCTCCTTACCTGCCTCCTTTCGTTCCACCACAATAGCCACGCTGACCGCACGAGCATTAGCAGCAACATATAGCAGTAACGGCTCCTTGTCAATGGGAGCGGCGAGCACAGGCGGATTGGCCAATTGCCGCTTTAAGTCCTCAAATGCTTCATCAGCAGCAGAACTCCAGACGAACTGATCCGTCTTCTTCAACATCTGATACAAAGGGATCGCCTTCTCACCAAGGCGGCTGATAAACCGGCTTAACGCGGCAATCCGGCCTGCCAGGCGTTGAACATCATTGATACACTTCGGTTTAGCCAGGGAGGTGATGGCTGTGATCTTCTCCGGATTAGCCTCAATTCCCCTGTTGGACACCAGAAAACCCAATAACTTGCCCGCCGGTACACCAAAGACACACTTGTCCGGATTAAGCATCATCTTGTACGTCCTTAGGTTATCAAAGGTTTCCTTCAAATCATCAACCAGAGTCTCCTTCTCCCTGGATTTAACCACGATATCATCCACGTAAGCATGTACATTACGGCCAATCTGCTTGTGAAGACAATTTTGTACACACCGTTGATAAGTTGCCTGGGCACTTTTGAGCCCAAAGGGCATAGACACATAGCAGAAGGCTCCAAAGGGAGTTATGAATGCCGTCTTCTCCTGGTCCTTAACTGCCATTTTGATCTGATGATAGCCAGAATATGCATCCAAAAAACTTAAACGCTCACAACCCGCCGTAGCATCAATGATTTGATCAATACGGGGGAGGGCAAAAGGATCTGCTGGACAAGCCTTATTAAGATCTGTGTAATCCACACACATACGCCAGGTGCCGTTTTTCTTAAGGACTAGCACCGGATTGGCAAGCCACTCAGGGTGAAAAACTTCAACAATAAAACCAGCTGCTAAGAGCCTGGCTACCTCTTCTCCAATCGCCTTGCGTCTTTCTTCGTTAAACCGGCGGAGGAACTGTTTCACCGGTTTGTATTTAGGATCCACATTAAGTGTGTGCTCAGCGAGTTGCCTCGGTACACCTGGCATGTCAGAGGGCTTCCATGCAAAAATGTCCCGATTCTCACGGATGAACTCGATGAGCGCGCTTTCCTATTTCGGATCCAAGTTGGCACTGATGCTGAACTGCTTGGACGAATCGCCAGGTACGAAGTCAACAAGCTTAGTTTCTGCTGCCGATTTGAACTTCAGGGCCGGATCATGCTCCGTTTGGCTTCTTCAACGGAGTCATGTCCGCCGGATCAACATTGTCTTTATAGTACTTCAACTCCTCGGTGGCACAAACCGACTCTGCATAAGCCGCATCTCCTTCCTCGCATTCCAAAGCGATTTTGCGGCTTCCGTGAACCGTTATTGTCCCCTTGTGACCCGGCATCTTGAGCTGCAAATACACATAACAGGGCCGAGCCATAAACTTGGCGTATGCCGGACGCCCAAACAGGGCATGATATGGACTTTGGATTTTCACCACTTCAAACGTTAATGTCTCCGACCTGGAATCATGATCATCCCCAAAGGCCACTTCAAGAGCTATCTTACCAACGGGATATGCTGATCTGCCAGGCACTACACCGTGGAATACTGTATTGGACGGTTTGAGATTCTTATCTGTAAGTCCCATACGACGGAAGGTCTCATAGTATAGGATGTTAATGCTGCTCCCTCCATCCATGAGCACCTTGGTGAACTTATAACCTCCCACCTGAGGCGCCACCACCAGAGCCAACTGACCCGGATTATCGACCTGGAGTGGGTGATCCTCTCTGCTCCATATGATTGGCTGTTCAGACCAACGTAGATAACGGGTGTGGCCGGTTCAACAGAGTTGACTGCCCGCCTCTGAACCTTCCGGTCTCGCTTGTCCAAGCTAGTGGTAAAGACATGGTACTGCCCACTACTCAACTGCTTTGGGTTGCTCTGGTAACCTGACTGTTGCTGCTGTTGGTTGTAACCACCCTGGTTGTTCTGACTATTTTGACCATTATGTCCGCCCGGATTACCATTAAATCCTGAACCGGAACTTCCTCCACCGTAACCCGGCCCGGATCCTGAGCCACCGCCAGATCGTGATCATACCGGAAATTATTAGAATTCTTGAACTCCTGCATAATAAAACAATCCTTCCAAAGGTGGTTTGCTGGCTCCTCCTTCGTCCCATGTTTTGGACAGGGCTGGTTTAGCAAATAGTTCAGGCGGTTTGGGTTGGGGTTGGGCGCTCCACTACGATTTTTCGGCCTACCCTTGCGCCGCTGGCCATTGTCCTGTACGTTGGTATTAGCCACAAAATCCATGTTGCCATCCGCTTTACGCTTGCCTCCTCCGCCATTGCCTACCCAGTGATGCTGCTGACCTTTGGAGCTGTTTCTTCTTCCCCTTCCCTGTCTTGTCATCATCAGATTCGGGATCCTTGGTACTATCAGAATCAGCATATTTTACCAAAGCGGCCATGAGGGTCCCCATGTCGGTGCAATGACGCTTCATCCGTCCCAATTTCAACTTCAGGGGCCCAAACCGGCAGTTGCCTTCTAGGGTTAATACTGCGGTGTCAGCGTTGATGCGGTCTGAGGAGTGCAACACTTGTGAAACCCGGCGCACCCAATGAGTCGTTGACTCTCCTTCCTCCTGGACGCATGCAGCTAAGTCCACTATCGACATAGGCTGTTTACAGGTATCCTTGAAATTGTTGATAAACCGGGCTCGTAATTGGGCCCGAGCTGATAGAATTAGCGGGCAAGCTTTTTAACCAAGTACGGGCCGTTCCTTCAAGCATCATGGTGAAGTATTTCGCACACGCCGTGTCATCCACATCAAGCATCTCCATGGCCATCTCATAGCTCTCTACCCATGTCTCTGGTGGTTGATCCGCCGTATAATTTGGTACCTTGCGTGGGCCTTTGAAATCCTTGGGCAAGCACGTTGCGTAAAGCGGGGACGAGGCAAGGCACCCCCAAAGAACTAGAAGTAACACCAGGTTCGATCGAAATGGTTGGACGAACCGGCGTGAGCTGCCGAGCCTGATGCTGTGCGGCTAACTCGGCCTCCCTACGCGCTCGGGCCCGGTTCACCACTTCCTGAGCGTCATCAGCACCACCCGTCGGGTTGTTACCACGGGGTGCTCCACGTCGTTCATTACTCGACACTGCTGGTTCATCCATATGTCTGCTATAGCTCCGGCTTGGACGGGGGGTCGAGTGGATTCGGTCGCGGCTGTACGAGTACGCCTCCTGTTGGGCCAAAGCTGTCCTCAGAAGTTCCTTGACCCGTCGCGTCTCTACTGCTTGCGGCGAGTCACCTTCAACTGGAATGGCCTCCAGTCGTGCAGCAGCGGCAACAAGATTGTCCATTGGGTTGGAGTAGTGACCCGGAGGTGTTAAAGCATCCCGAGGTATAACGGTGTTTTGACGAGGCGGGTCCATCTGACGGGGCTGAACCGGTGCACCGGTCCCAGGGGCTTCTGCCCGGTTCCCCTCCAGCGGATTGCCGGCTCTTGGTCCTGGAGTGTTGAAAAGGTCTCTGGCCTCGAAAACCGGAGGTAAGCGGGACCGGTGCTTCCTCCTCATGACTTCATGCGACGCGCTCTGATCCAACATAAGCCTGTAGGCCTGTGCGTCTAAAGCGGCCCGCTCTGCGGCCATCCTGGTGTCCTCAGCCGCCAGATCCATTTTGGCCTGGGTGATTTGTTCCTTTACCTTTGCATCTCCGTGTTGTGAGCGTCCTGATCTGGCGGATTAACTTCTGCCATAAGCACAGCCAACGCATCAAATAGTTCTGGTAGAACCTGAGCCGGTGGGTGCACAGGGCCTCCTGCCCCGGGAACCGTTGCCACTGCTAAACCGGAGATCGTTGCCACGGCTGTCGAAGAGTGAAGCGCTGCTTGTGTTCCGGTCATGAATATTCCAACCCGGTTAGGCAGATCAGAGGGGTCCGGAATACTGTCACCATCGGAACAGCTCTCAATCCGGCCATCTTGTAGCTGATAAAGAGATTCGGTTTCTGGTCGAAGATTCGTCACCGGAACAAATGACAGTCGCCCCGCGAAACTCCGATCCGTCCTCATAACTCCTCCATGGATGACTCCCACGAAGGCACGCTTCATGGCCGGTTTAACCCGGGCGGATTGCGCACGCTGAGCCGTCTCGACGAGGTCGGTGCAGATGTCCGGCTCAGGGCCCGGTTCACCGATCTTGCCAATGAAAACATGAATGCTACCAAAGGGGACCCGGTACCCGTACTCAATTGAGCCGGCCTCGGGGCCCCAGCCTGCGTCGTCGATGTAGAGTTTGCCGCGATGACTCTTAGTCATCCGGCCTACAGCGTAGCCCTCGAGTCCTTCAAAGCGGCCCTCCAAGAACCGGAAACCATCGTGCGATAGCCCCACGGTGGGCGCCAACTGTCGTGGTTTTGTCACGGCAGATGTCCTATTGAAAGGACTTAGTCGTGGAGCCATCGCTACGGGTTAGCTTGAAGGGGTTAAAGCGGACACAAGAACGCAAGAGAGTTTATACTAGTTCGGCCCCTTCAATGAAGGTAAAGCCTACCTCTAGTTGTGATGGAATTGATGGGTGTTTCGATGACTAGGGAGCAAATAAGCTTCGCCTATGTCTCGAATTGTTGTCTGTTGTCCCTGAACCGCCGCCGGGTCGTCCCCTTATATACATGGGTGACGCCTGCCGGTTCAGAGAGTCCCAACACCGGTTCATACTCGTATCCGGGTTGGTCTCTCCTTGTTCCTAACTTATATTACAAGTATATGCACAAAGCTGATGTACGGCTACAGGTTGTAAACCGACTACGGGCCCTGGGCCTTTATCTGCCTCTTTGGGCTTTAACACCTTTGAACTACTGATGGAGTTAATCCGGCCCAGGTAGGCCGGTTATGCCCAGTAGTAATATCCCCAACACCCTCCCGTGCCATGGAGGCCATGGACCAGAGGGGAAACCCTTCTCCCATCTAGGGAGGAGGTCAAGGAAGAAGAAGGAGGGGGGCTCTCTCCCCCTTGCTTCCGGTGGCACCGGAGTGCCACCGGGGGCCATCATCATCACCGCAATCTACACCAACACCTCCGCCATCTTCACCAACATCTCCATCACCTTCCCCCTCTATATACAACGGTCCACTCTCCCGCAACCCGCTGTACCCTCTACTTGAACATGGTGATTTATGCTTCATATTATTATCCAATGATGTGTTGCCATCCTATGATGTCTGAGTAGATTTTCGTTGTCCTATCGGTGGTTGATGAATTGCTATGATTGATTTAATTTGCTTGTGGTTATGTTGCTGTCCTTTGGTGCCCATCATATGATTGCGCGCGTGGATCACACCCTAGGGTTAGTTGTATGTTGATAGGACTATGTATTGGAGGGCAAGAGTGACAGAAGCTTCAACCTAGCATAGAAATTGATGCATACGGGATTGAAGGGGGACCAATATATCTTAATGCTATGGTTGGGTTTTACCTTAATGAACATTAGTAGTTGCGGATGCTTGCTAATAGTTCCAATCATAAGCGCATAGAATTCCAAGTCAGGGATGACATGCTAGCAGAGGCCTCTCCCACATAATACTTGCTACCGGTCTAGTAAAGTAGTCAATTGCTTAGGGGCAATTTCGCAACTCCTACCACCACTTTTCCACACCCGCTATATTTACTTTATTGTTTCTTTATCTAACCAGCCCCTACTTTTTATTTACGTACTCTTTATTATCTTGCAAACCTATCCAACAAATCCCACAAAGTACTTCTAGTTTCATACTTGTTCTAGGTAAAGCGAACGTCAAGCGTGCGTAGAGTTGTATCGGTGGTCGATAGAACTTGAGGGAATATTTGTTTTACCTTTAGCTCCTCGTTGGATTCGACACTCTTACTTATCGAAAACTGTTGCGATCCCCTATACTTGTGGGTTATCAACAAACCAACTTATACCTACTGTATAAGTGAAAACACATAAAGGGCATTTTAAATGCTTAAGTTTGGAGTTGCATTTGAATCCTTGATTCAAATGAGCTCCATTGAACTTGTTGCTGGTTGCATTAGCACAAACAACATCACATCTACATGCCATGATCATGCATGATATTGTTGCATATGTTTGTGTATTGATTGCCGGCACCGTCCTTCTCGATAGGTCCTGCTTCCGAGACCATTCTAGAGTACCTGTCAGAGGAGCAGTGACCCCCTGTTGATCTATTAGGCAAGCAAAGCCCCTTGTTCATTCCAATACAACCCCACTCTCTTGCTCCTGCTCTCTTTTATTGCATTAGGACAACAACGATTCAACTGCCACTTTATGTTGCGGTAGTTGAACCCATTCCTCTGCATGACCTGTCATTGCCACAGTAAATAGTTGAAACCCACTAGCATGTGTAGGAGTTGATTGAGCCATGTTGTGTTCATACCATGCCATGCCTACTATTGCTTAGAGTTGTGTCAGGTCTGATTCATCAGGAATGAATTGGAGTGTTATGCCATGTTCTGATGCTGAGAGTTAAGTGTGTGAACACGATTTGGTAAAGGCAGTGGTGAGAGGCCATGTAGGAGTACATGGTGGGTTGTCTCATTGGGACCGTCCTTAAGCACCGAGTTCTTTGTATGTTGTCCAATGACTAGCTACTACCACACATTGGGCTCCGGGCGCTCCAAGCTCTCTCGACTTATTAACTGCCTTGATCTCTGTCCAGGAGTTGCAACTAGTTTCTGGTGGTTGTAGGTAGTGCTATTTTTCTACTGAGTGGCACCCGGCAGGGTGGGCTTGGGACAGACTAGGCATAGTGGCACAGTGTACTAAGTGGCACCCAGATGGTGGGCTTGGGAACCCTGCTCACATCGTTTGGGGCCGTGATGGAAACTCGGCCGGACTCCCTTGCGGATAGAACCCGAATAGGCAATAAACCTGGACTAGAGTTTTCCGTGGCTAGTCAGGTCGTGGCCGACACCCTCGCCAGGCTTCTGCTTGAAGGTTGCCAAGATACACAACATGTACATGGTGATAAATGGTGAGAGCATGGTGAAGAAGGACACCCCTGCAGGGTTATCATGATCTATTCGAATAGCCGCGTCCTCGCTAATGGACTTCTTGGATGCTTACATGGTACATAGACAACTTGAAGTGGTTACTCTAAAATGCTCAAGACAAGTGTGAGTGCTATGGATGGCCTTCTCATAGGGAGACGGGATTGAATCCATAGTAGTGTATTGAAGTGGTGATTAGTGGATTCGTGTGCGCTTTCTCACCTCAAAGAAGTTACTCATAGTCGTAGAACAGGATAGCCACTGAGTCAAAGCTGGCTTGCTGCAGCCAAACTCCACATTGCCTTCTTGATACTAATGCATGTATGATAGGATCTGATGTAAGTCTTGCTGAGTACCTTTGTACTCACGTTTGCTTTATTTATGTTTTGTAGAGGAGACCTCAGTCTCACTAGTAGTTCCTCATGGACTTCGACGAGTAGCTTGTTATCTCAGCTACTATCTTGTACCCTTGGGAGGGCCTTGTAGATAGTAAGGCTTCTCAGTTTTTTCCTTTTGTTGTTGTTGTTGTTGTTGTTGTCTGTACTCAGACATGTTATGCTTTCGTTGCTTGTATGCTCTGAATGATGGGTCATGTGACCCCTGTTTGTAATATAATGCTATGTTGGCTCTTCTGGGCCTTTATCTATATGAGTTGTTGAGTTATGTTGTGATGCCTTGTTGTACAACACATACTTGCACGTTATGCGTACATGTAATGTGTATTGCCATGTGTGGGATCCAACACCTAGTTGTTTATTCTTGGTAGCCTTTCTTATGGGGAAATGTCTCCTAGTGCTTCCACTGAGCCATGGTAGCTTGCTACTGCTCTGGAACACTTAAGCTGGACGGCATGTGTCCTTCTTTATTCCTGTGTCTGTCCCTTCGGGGAAATGTCACGCATTGTTCCTTTACGTCCTTGTAGCTTGCTATGACTTGGGTTCATACGTTGATGATCGACACGTTCGTTGCTGGGTCATGTATGCATGTACCTGTAAGTTAGTGCCACTTTGGATTCACGACTAGTCATGTTGGCCCGGGTTCTCTGTCATATGGATGCTAGCGACACTATCATATACGTGAGCCAAAAGGCGCAAACGGTCCCGGGACAGGTAAGGTGGCACCCATGGGAATACCGTGCGTGAGGCCACAAAGTGATATGATGTGTTACATGCTAGATCGGTGTGACTTAGGATCGGGGTCCCGACACCCAAGAGCGGTTGGGAACTCGACAAATTTCTATCTTCCGTAGAATGACAGTCACCATGATCGTATTTGAACTCAGTAGAATACCGGTGTACTCAACCTCTGGGCAGTCTGAGATTTCTGGAGGGAGGAAGAGCATGCGACAGTAGTTTCAAATCGAGAGGGAAAGGTGAAGAGGCGGTGGACGGTTGCCACGGTACAAGAAGAGGCTAGTGGGGAGTGAACGGTTGCCACAGAGGTCACACACTCACTACAAGGCCGAGTCAACCGCATGCCGCATATCACACACACCTTGATCTGGCTGACCGTTTCTTTTGTGTTGCCTAATCACAAACAGTTCATCTGAGTGAACCGTACGATGTACATCACACACACCTTCATCTGGCTGCCCGTTTCTTTTGTGTTGCCTAATCACAAATAGTTCATCCGAGTGAACCCTATGATGTATATCGCACACACCTTCATCTGGCTGCCCGTTTCTTTTGTTCCTCCTCATCGCAAATAGTTAATTGAACTAAACTGTATGCCCTGCATCGCACACGCAACTAAAGTTTGAACCGTGTTTGATGCATCCGTCATCACAAAAGTTTTGCACCTTTTTTGACGGTTTTTTTTACATCACCGTTTGCGATTATTGCATCGCACACAGTTTCCTCGTAGGGTCTCTGATCGTAGTGTCGCGTTAGCAGCATCCTACAGTAGTGTGTTGCAGATAATTAATCTCCAGGTGTGGTTGAATTGACAACTCAGCTGCTAATACCTTCAAATATTCTTTGGCTCCCCTTGTGTCGAATCTATAAATTTGGGTTGAATACTGTACCCTTGAAAACTGTTGTGATCACCTATACTTGTGGGTTATCAAGACCTTTTTCTGGCGCCGTTGCCGGGGAGCATAGCTATATTTGTTGAGTCACTTGGGATTATTATCACTTTATCACTATGAAGAATCTAAATGATGCTAAGACTAAGATATTTCCCTCAAAGACAAGGGGAGGTAAGGAACTGCCATCCAATTCTGCTTTAGATTCACCTTCTGTTATAAGTAAACTTGCAACACCACCACATGCTATTAATTCTGATATGTCACAAGTTATTGAGGATGCCACCTCTGCTATGGATAATTCTTATGATGATGCTAGTACCTTGCTTAATGATGATGTGTCACTTGGTGAATTTCTTGATAAACAAATTGCTAGAGTTATAAAACATGATGTTGTTGAATCTGATGATGAGCTTGAAACTGAAACTCCTGAAACACCTGCTAGAACTAGCCCTCCTAGATATGAATTCCCTAAGGTATCGGAAGTTTATGTTATGAGTGAGGATACAACTAGAGATATTCTTGCTTGCAGAGATAGAGATGATCTAGATAAATTATTATGCAAGCGTAAAGAAAATCTCTGAATGCTAGAATGAAATGTGATCCTAAGTTTGCTACTTCGCCTATCTTTATTGATGATAAGGATTATGAATTCTCTATCGACCCAGAGTTAATTACTTTGGTTGAATCTGATCCTTTCCATGGTTATGAAACTGAAATTGTTGTGGCACATCTTACTAAGTTGAATGACATAGACACACTTTTTACCCATGATGAGAAAACTCCCTATTACTTTATTCTCAACTTATTTCCGTTCTCATTAAAGGGTGATGCCAAAGCTTGGTACAATACTATTGCTCCTGGTTGTGTGCGTAGTCCCCAGGATATGATTTATTACTTCTCTGAAAAATATTTCCCTGCTCATAAGAAACAAGGTGCCTTGTAGGAAATATTTAACTTTGTTCAAATCAAAGAAGAGAGTCCTCCCAAAGCTTGGGGGAGGCTTTGCCAACTACTTAATGCTTTGCCTGATCATCCTCTTAAGAAAAATGAAATACTTGATATTTTCTATAATCGACTAACCGATGCTTCTAGGGACTTCCTAGATAGTTGTGCTGGTTGTGTTTTCAGGGAACAAAATGTTGGGCAAGCTGAAGAATTATTGAATAATATATTAAAAAATTATGATGATTGGACTCTTCTTGAACCATTGCCTAAACCCACTTCGAAGAAGAGGAGTATATTATATCTCAATCCTGAAGATATGCAAGAGGCAAAGATATCTATGAAGGAAAAATGTATTAAAGGTGAGGATGTTAAAAATTTACCCCTTATTGAAGAAATACATGGGCTTAATACACCACCACTGCCTCAGGTGGTAGAGGTAAATTCTCTAATGAATTTCAATGATAATGACAATCCTCACAATATGCATCCTAGCCAATGCCTTTATGAGGTTGAAAATTATATTATAAAACAAGATCACTTCAATGCAAATGTTATGAAACAATTGAAATACAATTATGATATGATTGCTTGCTTGAGTGACTTGTTATTTAGAATATCAAATGATGTTAGAGGTGTTGGAAAGCATGCTTCTATGGTTCAAACTCAATTAGAATAAATTGCTAAATCTCAAAGAGAATTGCTTGATGAAATGAATAATAATATTCATGACTTTGCTTGTATTAACCGGAAACTTAGTACATGTGTGAATACATAGACAAACAGAGTGTCCCTAGTATGCCTCTACTTGACTAGCTCGTTAATCAAAGATGGTTAAGTTTCCTAACCATAGACATGTGTTGTCATTTGATGAACGAGATCATATCATTAGAGAATGATGTGATGGACAAGACCCATCCGTTAGCTTAGCATAATGATCGTTTAGTTTTATTGCTATTGCTTTCTTCATGACTTATAGATGTTCCTCTAACTATGAGATTATGCATGTCGGATTTCGGGTTCCGGCTGACCCTTGAGGTTCGAACACTGGGGTGCGCACGGAGATTTCACCTCCTACCTACCTGCACCCCTCCGCCTCGCTGAGATCTAAGCTATGGGAAGAACAGCACAAGAGACACAGGGTTTATACTGGTTCGGGCCACCGTTGTGGTGTAATACCCTACTCCAGTGTGTGGTGCGGTGGATTGCCTCTTGGGCTGATGATGATGAGCAATACAAGGAAGAACAGCCTCGCAAGGGTCTGCTCTTGGCTGTGGGGATGAACTGCTAGGAGGAGTTCAGTCACCATTCTCTCTCTCTCTCTCTTCTCGATTCTCTCTCTGATTTTCCCCCCTTTTCACCTTGTGGGTGGCTAGTCCTATTTATAGGCAAAGGCCCTGGGCCTCTTCCCAAATATTGAGCAGGAAGGGCGCCAACAATTGGCCATTTTGAAGGGGAACATCTGGTACACTTATCCTGACTAAAGCTAGTCCTCGCCTGCCAAAGACTCTGGTGGTGACGCTGGCTTGGGCTCCACAATGACTTCTCCCTGCCGTTGGACTGGTCTTGGTCTTGTTGCACCGAAACGGGTGCCTTTGCTTGATGCTCTCGCCTGCGCTTGCTCCCTTTGCACCAAAGAGGAAAGGAGGACACTGCGCGGGCTGGCGCCCGCCTGGCGCCCTTGGTCGTCATGGCTTGCGTCACGGGCACCTCGTGAGGTACCCCGCCTTGATCTCTCCGCCTCCTCGCGAGCCAGCATGATGTGGCCGTGCCTGAGGAAGCTCCGTGTCGTCCGCCCCGCGAGGCTTGGCCCCTCGCGAGGGTCTTGGGTTTGCATCGATGAAGATGGGCCGTGCCAGGCCCCCTTTGAGCCACGCCGCAGGCCGCAGGCAGGCAAGTCTGGGGACCCCCGTTCCCAGAACGCTGACAATGCAACTGTAGGATCGAAAGTATGTCTAGAGGGGGGTGATTAGACTACTTGACCAAATAAAAATCTAGCCTTTTCCCAATTTTAAGTCTTGGCAGATTTTAGCAACTTAGCACAAAAGTAATCAACCTACACATGCAATTCTAAGAGTATAGCAGCGGAATGTAAAACAATTGCATATGAAGGTAAAGGGAGGAGTTTGGAGGGAGCAAACGCAATGTAGACACGGAGATTTTTGGCGTGGTTCGATAGGTGGTGCTATCGTACATCCACGTTGATGGAGACTTCAACCCACGAAGGGTAACGGTTGCGCGAGTCCATGGAGGGCTCCACCCACGAAGGGTCCACGAAGAAGCAACCTTGTCTATCCCACCATGGCCATCGCCCACGAAGGACTTGCCTCACTAGGGTAGATCTTCACGAAGTAGGCGATCTCCTTGCCCGTACAAACTCCTTGGTTCAACTCCACAATCTTGACGGAGGCTCCCAAGTGACACCTAACCAATCTAGGAGACACCACTCTCCAAAAGGTAATAGATGGTGTGTTGATGATGAACTCCTTGCTCTTGTGCTTCAAATGATAGTCTCCCCAACACTCAACTCTCTCTCATAGGATAGGATTTGGTAGAAAGATGATTTGAGTGGAAAGCAACTTGGGAAAGGCTAGAGATCAAGATTTATGTGGTTGGAATGGAATATCTTGACCTCAACACAAGTGTAGGTGGTTGTCTCTCACGAAATGTGTGTTGGAAGTGTAGGAATATTCTGATGGCTCTCTCACTCAGTGAAGAGTGGGTGGAGGGGTATATATAGCCTCCACACAAAATCTAACCATTACACACAAATCACCAAACTCGGTGGGACCGAATCATAAAACTTGGTCAGACCGATTTGGTTCATAATGTGACCGTTAGGCATTTTGGTGGGACCGACATGTCAACTCGGTGGGACCGATTCCATTAGAGTTAGGGCATAACGTAATCTCGGTGAGACCGATCACACAAACTCGGTGGGACCGATTTTGGTAATAGACAAACAGAGAGTTGGTCAGGCAAACTTGGTGGGACCGATTCGCTCATCTCGGTTAGATCGATTCGCTCATCTCGGTTAGACCGAAACGTTACGAAAGGGAAACAGAGAGTTTGCGTTGCAATCTCGGTGGGCCGATCGCTCATTTCGGTTAGACCGAAACATTACAAAGGGAAACAGAGAGTTTGCAATCCCATCCCGGTCAGACCGAGATCCCTATTGGTGAGACCGAAGTGACTAGGGTTTCAGGCAGTGGCTATGTCAAGTGAACACGATGGCGCTGGATAGAAGATTTCGGTGGGGCCGAGTTTGACTTTTGATTTGGGACATATGTGGATATGAGAAGGTAGTTGAGGATTTTTGGAGCATATCACTAAGCATTTTGAGCAAGTAACTCATTAAGCAACACCTCACCCCCTTTTAATAGTATTGGCTTTTCCTATGGACTCAATGTGATCTTGGATCACTAAAAGTAAAATGTAGAGTCTTGTGCTTTGAGCTTGAGCCAATCTTTTGTCCTTAGCATTTTGAGGGGTCCACTTTCTAATCCATGCCATGCTAATCATTGAGCTTTCCTGAAATATTTATCTTCAAATAGCATTAGCTTAATGAGCTATATGTTGTTAGGAATTACCAAAGCCACCTAGGGATAGTTGCACTTTCAATCTCCCCCTTTTTGGTAATTGATGACAACATATAGATCAAAGCTTTGACAAATGATAATAAGATTGAAATACATCATCGCTTTGAGAAGTATGTGATAAGCAAGAGCTCCCCCTAAATTTTTGCATTATTTAAAATTTGCTTTTGAATGAAAATGCACAATCGATTAGGTTCATGGGTTACTCTTCCATGTCACATACATCTTGGTGGAGCACTCAAAATGATAGAAATTAAAAGCATGCACTCATCACCAAGCAAGTGAATGATCATATATGAGATGTAAAAGATAGCATCATTCGACAAGCATTAAGGTAGCATATGATCAACCACATGATCACATAAGTATCTCACAAGGACATAAGGTCATAAAGTATCTCACACAAGCACACGCTTAAAAAAGTTCAACCAACAGCAAGACACTCTCTCTCGAAGCCTATGATCTATACATATTTCTCCCCCTTTGGCAACAAGTTACCAAAAAGTTCGAAAATGCATAGTGCTATATGTATCTCAGGCTTGGTCTTCGGGAGGTGGTCTTCAGGAGGCTTCTGATGATGTAGTTGGAGCTGGTGGAGGTGGAGTGGATGCTGGAGGTGGCACTGGAGCTGTAGCTGCTGGTGCTGACACTGTAGCTCTAGTATCTGAAACTGGCACTGCAATAGATCTTGGACCTCGTGGCACATGCTGAAAAGCATCGGTAGTTGCTTTTCTTCTCCTCTCCTCTGCTTCCTCCTAAAGCTGCTCAACTGCAGTCTGAATCTCAGTCACCTTCAGATCAAGATCATAGAATTTTGTCTCCACAATCCTCTCTAGGATCTCCTGATTCCGAGTCAGGGTGGCCAAGCCCTTCTCAATCCTCAATGTAGCTTGAATCAGATAGCCTAACCGATCTTGCTTGCTCTTTAGGAAAACTTGAGACGCCTCTTCAACACTGGGCATCTTGGCAGCTTTCTCAGCCTTTGCCTTGGCTCTCTTCTCCTGGACTTGAGCTGATGATGGTTCCTCCTCATTCATCACAACAGTGTTGTCTTTAAACTCAGGATGTAAGGGTAGATGCTCCTTGTCCAACAAATAAATTCCTGTGACCATCTTAGAATTGATGAGCTCCTGAATATGTGGAGCATACCCACAACTCCTCTTTTGATCAGCAATAGTCCGCTTGATCGTTTCTACGATCAAGCTCATAACTTTGAACTTCTGAGGGACATCAAAAATTTGCAGCATGTTGATGGAGTGTCCTCTGATCATCTTGTGATCTCCTGACTTGGGTAGCAATGTGTGCCTTAAGATCCAGTTAATGGTAGGCAGACTAGACAACAAGAAGTGTACAGATCCAAGCTTATGTGTTTCCAAAGCCTTATCAGGGATCTCTTTGTACATGTTTGCATGGAGTTGTGGTCTTTCTTCTTGGTGGCATACACATCCAAGTCATCTTCATGTTCTTCGGGGGCATTGATTAGCTTGGCCCATTCTTCAACTGTGGACTGGTACTTGGTACCTTTAGACATCCATACTATCCTCCCATCTGGATAGAAGTGGGCAGTGGAGTAAAGCTGCATGATCAGCTCATCATTCCATTTGGTGAGCTTTTGTCCAACAAACTCATCTACTCCACATGCCTTAAAGCTGTCATAAACTCCTGGGAAGTGATCTTCATTTTCCTGGATGTATTCCCAATCGACCCATTTCATGTGACATACAATGGGCTTCTTGTCAAGCAAAATTGTCTCATAGAAGTCTTGTTGTTCCTTTGTATGGAACCTGTAGTCAACTGCAGTCCTCCTCCTAACAGCATAAGGATCAGACTGTCTCCACAATCCCAGTCCTGCTTCTTTCCTGACATGCATGCCCTCGGTGACTGGATGAGCATCATTGTGGTCAGGAATTTTGGGCTTCAACTTCCTCAAAACAAGACAATCATCTTCCTCTTGTTCAGCTTCAGGCATTGGGGCCTTGTTCTTCTCCTCAGCAGGTATACTCCTGGTGTTCCTCTTGGGCTTTGGGGGTTTCTGAGCAGCAGCCTTGGGAGCAGATTTGGGCTTAGATGGAGCAGCCCCTGACTTAATTGCATCTCCCATAAGCTTCTGAGACTTGGGAGCTGGTGCAGCATTCTCTTCCTCCTCCTCTTCCTCTGGATCTTTCATAATGGAGGATCTACCAAGCACTCTGGCAGTGATCTTCTTGACCCTTTACTTCATCTTCTTTCCTTCTCCAACAACCTCTTCAGTTGGCTTGGATATTTCAGCAGTTGAGGCTCTCACCTTTAAGGTTGGCACCCTCTTGGCAGGGGCCTTCTTGTGCAAGCCAGACTTAGTTGATGCAACTGTGCCATACTCCTTCTTCAGCACCTTCTTCTTGGAGCTGACTTCCTCCTCAACAGCCACATAGTCCTCATCTTCAGAATCTGAGGTTTTCTTCTTCCTTGACCTGGTGGCTGCTTTGGGCAAGTTGCTTGGTGTGCTCCTGCTGCCATCATCAGAAGTGCTAGAGGGACTAGTGCCCTCACTCAATTGCACCTATTCCTCTGACTTGTTCTGGCTGTCGCTCTGGTCAGACATCTCGGCAAACTTACTAACAGCAGACCCTGTGAACTCGGTGATACTGAAAACAGACGAGGTAGAGTGGATATGCATCACAAAGTGCAGAGGTTTTGCAAAAAGGATGACTTAAAAACTTAGTTTTAGTTCTTCACAGAAAGCATTTCGGAGCTACCGATTTGTAAACTTGGTGATACCGAAGAAGCTTTTGGAACCTAAACTAGTGAACTCGGTCAGACCGAGTCACAGTTCAGTGGCACCAAGACTTCTAGGGTTTCACAAAGAATCGAACTCGGGCACACCGATTTGCAGTTTTCGGTCAGACCGAAAGTGCAACTGCAATGGCCTAAGCCAAATCGGTGAGACCGATTTCTACAATTCGGTCGGTCCAAGATGAGTTCGGCGGAGACTTAACCCTAAATTTTCAAATCCAATCTAGTCTAGAGGATGTTTTTAGTGGGTAGATTGATTGCATACGTGGTCATGAACATGGCAAAGTAATGTGCTATGAATCGGAGTTAAAAGAGTAACACAAAGGATCAAACTCGTACCCTAATTCAGCGGAGTTCGCTACGGCGGCAACAGAGGGGCAGATATCCGTTGACGGCGATGGAAACCAGCGGCGGGAGGTCGCTGGCGGCGAGAGGACGATCCGGAGACCCGAGGCGGCAGAGCAGGACACGCGTGGGCTGAGAGGTTTTGAAGAAATTTCCAAAATCTCACGTGTGGGTTTATATATCCCGACCCTGTCAGTGTGACCGAGTGGAACAATTCGGTGGCACCCAGATGCAGAATCGCAAGCGGTTACTGCAACTCGGTGTGACCGAAAAGTTCAAATCGGTTGCACCGAGATTGAAAACCTAGAGCAACTTAGTTATCTCGGTTTGACCGAAATGGATGACTCGGTCATACCGAAATGCACAAAGAGGTTTTGGAAGTTTAAGTCTATGACGAATCGGGGACTCCAAGTGCTCCTCACACAGAGTGGTTCAAATCTGACTTGATCAAACTTTGTGATGTAGCATGATACGTCTCCAACGTATCTATAATTTTTGATTGTTCCATGCTATTATATTATCTATTTTGGATGTTAATAGGCTTATTTTTACACTTTTATATTATTTTTGGGACTAACCTATTAACCGAAGGCCCATCCAAATTACTGTTTTTTTTGCCTATTTTAGAGTTTCGCCGAAAAGGAATATCAAACGGAATGAAACCTTCGGGAGCGTTATTTTTGGAACAAACGTGATCCAGGAGACTTGGAGTGGACGTCAAGAAACAATCGAGGAGGCCACGAGGTAGGGGGTGCGCCCACCCCCTGGGCGCGCACTCCTTGTGGGCCCCTCGTTGCTCCACCGACCTACTTCTTCCTCCTATATATATCCATATACCCCGCAAACATCCAGGAGCACCACGAAAACCTAATTCCACCACCGCAACCTTCTGTACCCAAGAGACCCCATCTTGGGGCCTTTTCCGAAGCTCCGCCGGAGGGGCATTGATCATGGAGGGCCTCTACATCAACTCCATGGCCCCTCCGATGATGTGTGAGTAGTTTATTTCAGACCTTCGGGTCCATAGCTAGTAGCTAGATGGCTTATTCTCTCTCTATGGATCTCAATACAAAGTTCTCCTCGATTCTCTGGAGATCTATTTCGATGTAATCTTCTTTTGCGGTGTGTTTGTCGAGATCCGATGAATTGTGGGTTTATGATCCAGATTATCTATGAACAATATTTGAATCTTCTCTGAATTCTTTTATGTATGATTGGTTTATCTTTGCAAGTCTCTTTGAATTATCAGTTTGGTTTGGCCTACTAGATTGATATTTCTTGCAATGGGAGAAGTGCTTAGCTTTGGGTTCAATCTTGCGGTGCTCGATCCCAGTGACAGAAAGGGAAACGACACGTATTATATTGTTGCCATCGAGGTAACAAGATGGGGTTTACATCATATTGCAAGAGTTTATCCCTCTACATTATGTCATCTTACTTAAGGCATTATACCTGTTCTATGACTTAATA